>NC_041385.1:684347006-684420170 GCF_002162155.2 Triticum dicoccoides | reverse complement strand
TCTGAACGACACCACATAAAGGGCTTTAAAAGAAATGCCACAGTCGGGCGTCTGAGCGACACCACATAAAGGGCTTTAAAATAAACAATCATAGTGAATATCCCGGAGGTAGAACCATCCCAGAGATACTCGATATTAACAATAATATCACGGGTTAGTCAACAATAATAATAATCATAGTTATCACAAGTCACAAGTAGTAATTCCAGTTCTGGTTAACAGTTTCACCTCCGAAGACTGATGCTAAGACCGACACTTGACCCATCCCAGACTGTAATCCTTAACCATGGACTCGGCTATTCGAATAGGTTTAATCTCTGCAGAGGGTGTACTCTTTACCCACGAGTAACGGATTTCTTTAGTCCATCAGGGCTAATTCCGTCTACGGTCTTTTTGTTGAAAACACACCTAACTTGCACACACCAGCTTAACTCACACGTGTCTGGAATCACCCACGACACCTGTTAAGCAAACTCTAAGTGGGGAGGCTACAACCTCACGTAGCATGGGATCAAATTTATATCGCGCGCTCTAAGGGGTGGCCTCCCCTCTCGGTCCCAACCGGAAACACCCATGCCCCCGGACCAGGTGGGCTGCCTACCAGCTACAACCGGTATCTTCCACCATGGCCTCTCTGTACGGTGTGTGCTAGAAAGAGGTTGACAACTTACTGAACCGTACTCTACTTGCTGTAGAGACGAGTGGTAGTACGAAACAAGTATGGGGGTTACTGGAACAAGACTCGATCTACGGTCGACTCAGGAGGTTTAAGTATTCCCTGCATGATTAGTATAACGAATATATTTCATCCAACAGAGTCACCGCTCATATCACCTTACCATGCCATACCAGACATAACCGTCCCGACGGAGACCAGCGACAAACTCATGCCTACCCAAGGCAGAGGTTTTCCCGGGTTCCTGCCGGTATGCATGCAAGGCACATGAGGGTGATTATCATCACAAGTGTGTTCATTTCCAACAGCCTGTAAATCACTAATATGCACTCATGCATATGATCATACCACATGAAATAACAAGTCCTTCGAAATGCGGTGGTGTTATTAATGTATCAACGATCACACCAAAAATATTATGCCGGGATTCAGAATGCTTGCCTTCAATGTGTGGAAAGGCAGGGTGCACTCCAAAAGTTGAAATATTTCTCCTCTCTTCAAAAATCCTATTTTAGCAATATAAAAGAATTAACACAGAAAATAAAAACAGCACCAAAAGTTGTTCTGAAATTTTTTCAAATAAATCTTAAAATAAACTAGGTGAAATTTGAGAGAGGTAGGAAAAAGAATCAGTTCATTTGGACTTATATTTAAAAAGATAGAGCCAGTCAAAGATTTGGTCAAATCTGATTTTAAATAAAACAGAAAAAGAAAAACGTTTCAGATAGAAATACGCTTTCGGTCATAGGAGGCGTACTTGAGGTTTTACGCCTCCACTTAAAACACGTGGACCGGTGTGGGGGTCACTGACAGTGGGTCCAGGGGGCCCACTGGTCAGGTTTGACTAGTCTTCTCCCTCCTCTTCCTCTGTCCCGAGCCGAGGCGGGGCGTCCGGCGATTGTCACCGGCGAACGACGTTTCTTCGCGGGCATCTGAGCGCAGGGATGGATCCGCCACTCCTAGGCGGTCCTTCCGGTGGTCGCAGGGTCGCCGGGGGTGGAGGGAGTCGCCGGCGGCGAGCTCCATGGCGGAGGGGGCTTCGGTGACAAAGTGATTTGGTGGCGGCGATGGCTCCCGATCAAAATCAAGTAGGGGGTTGGGTTCCTGGAAGGAAGGAGGTGTTCTTGGTGAAGATAAATGGGAGGGAGAGGCCCTGGTGGCGCTGGAATGGACGGGACAGTGGCGGCGGCAGGAGTTGCCGGAGATGAAGAAGACGACCTCGTCAGGTCGATTGGCTGCCATGGGGAAACTAGGGAGGTGGACTGAGGTTGCATGCGTGCTCGGATGAGTTAGGGGGTCCTTATATAGGCGAGGCAAGGCGGTTCCGCGGCGGCCGGCGATAAGGACGATGGCGAACCGCCTCCCTGTAGCGTCAGGGCGTCGTGGCGACGACGGGAGCTAGCCGACGAGCGGAGGATAAGCTTGTGCTGTTCCTTGGGGCAGGTGGCGAGCCCGGGTGGCTTTGGCGGCGCCGACCACGGCAGAGGCGCGCTGCGGCCGCCGGTGTGCCACCAAAAGCTCTGTCGGCGGCGCTGTAGGCTGCCAGGGTGGCTTGGCGCGTTGCTGTGAGGAGGGTAGTGTGTGGCGAGGTGCTGCAGAGCGGGCCAAAATCCAGGGGGGCCAGCGCGTCGGCTCGGGCGCGCGGCTGCAATTTGCGCGCTCTGGGCGCGCCCAGTGCACGCACGGGACGTGCTCGACGAAATGCTATGGCATGTTAGGGGGCTCGAAACCACAAGAAAGTTAGCAGGGTGGGGTTATTGTCTAAGGCAAAACCATTGGACATGCTGGTCTGGTCAGGGTATTAAGTTCACAGTGTAAACAAAAACTCATGTCAAAATAGATCATGCCCATAAGGTGTTTGACAAAATGCTAAGGGCATTTAGGCATTTCTTGGAGTGGCCAAAATTTCCAGATCCTAGTCTCTTTGGATGCAAGAGAGAGTGGTGAGGTTAGTTTGTGAAAAGCACAAACTTGTTAGTGCAAGTTTTGCAAAACTCCAATTCTGGACAGGAAATAAATGACATTATTCCATGAACCAAAATTAATCCAATGGGTGCATGCTCCTAGATTTAGGGGTTTGGTAGGGCTGTCTACAAGTAGGAGAAAACACAAGATCTTTGGAGCAAAATTAAATAGGGTTGCAGTAGAAATCACAAGGCTGGACCAGAATGAAAAAGAGGTTGATTGACTCAAAAATTTCAAAGAACAGCACTAGGTTTTTGCAAAATGTTGAATCATATGCTACTACCAATATCCCATAATTTTGGTGGAGGCTAGAAAGAATTATTTAAAAGGGTTGTAGTGCAAATTGCACTCTGGACCAGAGAAGGAAAAATTGATGCAAAGCTCAAATTATTACATAAATAAAAGATATTTTGTTATAAAAGTGATTTAAAAGCATCACATGACATCTCCAATTTTTGGTTAGAATTTTAGGTGAATTTATCCAATGGTTATAGTTCAAAAGGAGCTCCAAATTTTAAAACAAGTCATTTAATGAATAAAGCTCAGGGTGAAATAATTTTATAAATAAATATCCTGATTGAGAGATGTTTTTTAAATGAGAGGGAAAAAAAGTCCAATATATTTTGGAAGGATCCACTTGGGAAAAATTTCTTAATATTAAAAGAAAAGTTTTGAAATCAACAGAGATATACTTGCATGCAAAAAATTTAAACTCTTAGCAAAATTTTAATAACTAAAACCTGGTGAAATTTTTGTGGTGTTACACGTCCAGGGCGGGCGACTTCTGAACCGATGCCGGTGGAAACCGCGGCCTCGAGCTCGCAAGGGGCCAACGCTGGAGCCACGAGTGCTGCCCCTCCAGTTTGGACGGCGGGAGCCGGCCCATCCTTAACCTTGCGTGCAGGACGCGCATGACAAGTTCTCCGCCCACAACGCCACTCTTCTGAGTGCGAGGGAGGAGCTGCTGGCGATGCGGGCATCCGTCCGGGTACGTTTGTCTTGTTTGGTTTTCTCTTGTAATCTTCCATGGGGGCGCACAAGCGTGCCCACTGGGTGTAGCCCCCGAGTTCCAAGTTGGCTGCTGAGCAGGCGGGTTGGAACTTAAAGGCGTTCTTCTGTTTGTTGAAATGCCACTCTTGTTGCAGGACTACCACAACATATAGCGGCCGCCTACAACACCCAAAATTGGACACTCACCACCCGGAGTGCTGAGCTGAACCAGAGTCGAGGTGTGTAAGTCGGCTTCCAGCGGGGGTGCGCAAGTGCACCCACTGGGAGTAGCCCCCGAGATTCAGGCCGACTACTGAGCAGTCGGGCCGAATCTTCTCTTGCGGCTTCTTGTCTTTTGTTAACGCTGATGATTCTTGTTCGCTTTTGCAGCGGCCGCCGCCCAGTTGAGGGAGCGTGTGGGTGAGCTGGAGGGTCAGCTTCGGGCTGCGGAGCAAGAGCATGGCCAGGCGGCCACGACGCGCGACCGGCTGGAGAAGGAGCTGGCCGACCAGGCGACTCTACATAAGGAGGAGGTCTGGCTTCTAAAGGCCGAGGAGGAGCGCCTGAAGGCGGAGTTTGAGTCCTAGCGCTCGAACTGGGTCGATAGGGAAAGGTGCTTGTCGGAGGGCTACTCAGTAGTTGATGACGTGCTCGAAGGTACATCTTCTTCCTCCACCGACTGGTTAGCTGCCGACTATCTCCGGAAGCCGGCTTCCGATTTTTCTTGTCTTTTTAGTAGAGTACCTCCCGGGCTACTCCGTTGCCATCGTCCAGGCGATTGAGGAGCAGCGCGAGCAGCGGTGTCGGGTTGAGGGCACGGGGATCAAGCTGAACCGGCTTAGGACCTTGGGCGAGCAGCTGCTGGCTGTCAAGATGCGCCTCGAGCCGATGCATCGCGTGCTCCACCGACTTCAACACGCCGGGGATTTGGTCTTGGAGGGGCTCTGGCCTGGTGCCACGATCCCTCAGACTCCCAGCCGGACGGCCAACTGGCTAGAGGCGGCGTCAGAGTGGCTCAAGGCCTGGAAGGGCTCTGCGGCACGGGCCGGTGCCACGAAGGTGCTGGTGTTTGTCAAGGCATGGTACCCAAGCATGCGTCTGGCGCAGTTGGCCAATTTCCGCCAGGAGGTGGTGCTGGAGTTGGCGGTGGAGCACAAGGAGATCGCCATTCACGCGTCGGCCATCACCGAATACGCCAATGTTGGCATCCTCATCCCGGAGCGGGCGGAGAACGACACCGAGGTGCCCCCGTCCTAGTTCGGGCTGAACCCGGAGGATGGGGAGGACTCGACGGAGGAGATCACCTCCAGTGATGAAGGCGACGAGGATGAGGAAGGCAGTTATGACACACCAGACGATGGAGTGACCCGCTAGACTCGGCCCAACCTGGCCCCGGCTGGTGAAGAGCTGGAGACCACGTCAGCCAACGCCAATGACCAGGCCGAGACCCAGTAGTCGGAGGCCCCGCCAGTTGATACGTCTCCAACGTATCTATAATTTTTGATTGTTCCATGCTATTATATTACCTGTTTTGGATGTTTAATGGGCTTTACTATGCACTTTTATGTTATTTTTGGGACTAACCTATTAACCGGAGGCCCAGTCCAAATTGCTGTTTTTGCCTATTTCAGTGTTCCGCAGAAAAGGAATATCAAACGGAGTCCAAACGGAATGAAACCTTCAGGGGAGTTATTTTTGGAACAAACGCAATCCAGGAGACTTGGAGTGGACGTCAAGAAAGAAACGAGGCGGCCACGAGGCAGGAGGGCGCTCCCAGGGGCAGGCGCGCCCCCACCCTCGTGGGCCCCTCGTGGCTCCCCTGACCGACTTCCTTTGCCTATATATACTCATATACCCTGAAAACATCTAGGAGCACCACGAAACCCTATTTCCACCACCGCAACCTTCTCTCCCCTTGAGATCCCATCTTGGGGCCTTTTCTGGCGCTCCGCCGAAGGAGGAATTGATCATGGAGGGCTTCTACATCCACACCATAGCCTCTCCGATGAAGTGTGAGTAGTTTACCACAGACCTTCGGGTCCATAGTTATTAGCTAGATGGCTTATTCTCTCTCTCTTTGGATCTCAATACAAAGTTCTCCTCGATCTTCTTAGAGATCTATTAGATGTACTTCTTTTTGCGGTGTGTTTGTCGAGATCCGATGAATTGTGGGTTTATGATCAAGATTATCTATGAACAATATTTGAATCTCCTCTGAATTCTTTTATGTGTGGTTTGTTATCTTTGCAAGTCACTTCAAATTATCAGTTTGGTTTGGCCTACTAGATTGATCTTTCTTGCAACGGGAGAAGTGCTTAGCTTTGGGTTCAATCTTGTGGTGTCCTTTCCTAGTGACAGTAGGGGTAGCAAGGCACATATTGTATTGTTGCCATCGAGGATAAAAAGATAGGGTTTATATCATATTGCTTGAGTTTATCCCTCTACATCATGTCATCTTGACTAATGTGTTACTCTGTTCTTATGAACTTAATACTCTAGATGCATGCTGGATAGCGGTCGATGTGTGGAGTAATAGTAGATGCAGAATCGTTTGGATCTACTTGTCGCGGACGTGATGCCTATATACATGATCATGCCTAGATATTCTTATAACTATGCACTTTTCTATAAATTGCTCGACACTAATTTGTTCACCCACCATAATACTTATGCTATCTTGAGAGAAGCCACTAGTGAAACCTATGGACCCCGGGTCTATTTTCCATCATATAAGTTTCCGATCTATTTTATCTTGCAATCTTTACTTTCCAATCTATATCATAAAAATACCAAAAATATTTATCTTATTATATCTATCAGATCTCACTTCTGCAAGTGGCTGTGAAGGGATTGACAACCCCTTTATCGCGTTAGTTGCAAGGTTCTTATTTGTTTGTGTAGGTGCGAGGGATTTGCGTGTAGCCTCCTACTGGATTGATACCTTGGTTCTCAAAAACTAAGGGAAATACTTACGCTACTTTGCTGCATCACCGTTTCCTCTTCAAGGGAAAACCAATGCATGCTCAAGAGGTAGCAAGAAGGATTTCTGGCGCCGTTGCCGGGGAGTCTACGCTCAAGTAAAGACATACCAAGTACCCATCACAAACCCTTATCCCTCGCATTATATTATTTTCCATTTGCCTCTCGTTTTCCTCTCCCCCACTTCACTCTTGCCATTTTATTCTCCCTCTCTTCCCCTCTCGCCTCTTTTTTGCTTGCTTTTTGTGTCGTTGTTCGTCGTCATGGCTAGTCCTTCTATCATTGTTAGTACTCCCGGTCATGAAGTTCTCAATTTTAAACAAAGGGAGGGAGAAAATCTAAAAGATGCTTGGCATAGAATTTGCAATGCTCAAAATAGATCTACTAGGAAGCAATCTACTTCCGTTCTTCTTCGCAATTTTTATGTAGGCATTACTCCTTGGAATAGATATATTCTTGATACCATTACCGGAGGAAATTTCTTGGGTAGCCATACTTTTGATTCTTATAATGCTACGATAGATTTGTTTGGTACACCACCTCTTTTGGTTAATGGAACTGTTTTAACTTTGGAATATGTGATGCAAAGGCTTGAAATTATTGAAAATAAAGTTGCCACTATAGAATTAATTGAAAATTTGGATAAAAAGATCCACAACCAAATTACCCAATATGGATCTAAGGTTGGAGTTACTCTAATTTTTTTAAAGAAAAGGAACCTATAGTTAATGAAAGAATAAAGCAAGATTCCACAAGAATCGGTAAACTTGAGGATATTATTACCAACTTAGGGTCTGCCTTTTCTTCCGTGAAAAATACTCCAAATCCTCCTACTACCAAAATTTCCAAATTAATGTATGTTCCTAAAAATAAGGTGAATCTTCTAGTAAGGAAAATGCGGATCTCAAATCAACAAGTGTGCACCCCAATTTTTTCGCTGTCATTAAGAAATCTTTTGGTACAAACGAATTTCTTGACTTCTTGCCTAGGAGTTTAATCATTACTAAAAAGAGGGAAACTCCTAAGGGTTATAAGTATTCTATTGAAGAATTGAATACCAAAGATGGCAATACTTAGATCTATTCTCGCGTTTATGCCAAGCTAGGGGCGTTAAACGATAGCGCTTGTTGGGAGGCAACCCAATTTTATTTTTGTTCCTTGCTTTTTGTTCCTATTTAGTAATAAATAATTAATCTAGCCCCTGGTTAGATGTAGTTTTATGTTTTAATTAGTGTTTATGCCAAGTAAAACCTTTAAGATAACCTATGGTGATAGTTAACTTGATCTTGCTGAAAAACAGAAACTTTTGCGCGCGCGAGAATAATTCTCACAAATCACAGAAACATGCTTTTCAGTTGATTCTTTTTGCAGAAGATTAATAGACAAATTACCTAGAACTTCCTAATTTTGTAGAATTTTTGAGGTTACATAAGTATTCGAAAGCTACAGATTGCTACAGACTGTTCTGTTTTTGACAGATTCTGTTTTTCATGTGTTGTTTGCTTATTTTGATGAATCTATGGCTAGTATCGGGTGGTATGAACAATAGAGAAGTTGGAATACAGTAGGTTTAACACCAATATATATAAATAATTAGTTCATTACAGTACCTTAAAGTGGTGGTTTGTTTTCTTGTACTAACGGAGCTCATTAGATTTTCTGTTGAGTTTTGTGTTGTGAAGTTTTCAAGTTTTGGGTAAAGATTTGATGGATTATGGAATAAGGAGTGGCAAGAGCCTAAGATTGGGGAATCCCAAGGCACTCCAAGGTAAAATTCAAGGACAACCAAAAGCCTAATCTTGGGGATGCTCCGAAAGGCATCCCCTCTTTCGTCTTCGTCCATCGGTAACTTTACTCGATGCTATATTTTTAATCACCACATGATATGTGTTTTGCTTGGAGCTTCTTGTATGATTTGAGTCTTTTATTTTTAGTTTACCACAATCATCCTTGCTGTACACACCTTTTGGAGACACACACATGAATTGGAATTTATTAGAATACTCTATGTGCTTCACTTATATCTTTTGAGCTAGATAATTTTGCTCTAGTGCTTCACTTATATCTTTTTAGAGCACGGTGGTGGTTTTATTTTGTAGAAATTATTGATCTCTCATGCTTCACTTATATTATTTTGAGAGTCTTTTATAATAGCATGGTATTTTCTTTGGTTATAAAATTAGTCCTAATATGATGGGCATCCAAGATAGGTATAATAAAAACTATCATATAGAGTGCATTAAACACTATGATAAATTTGATAGTTGATAACTGTTTTGAGATATGAAGGTGGTAATGTTAGAGTCATGCTAGTTGGGTAATTATGAAATTGAGAAATACTTGTGTTAAATTTGGAAAGTCCCGTAGCATGCACGTATGGTAAACGTTGTGTGACAAATTTGAAGCATGGGGTGTTTCTTTGATTTTGTTCCTTATGAGTGGCGTTCAGGGACGAGCGATGGTCTTTTCCTACCAATCTATCCCCCTAGGGGCATGCGTAGTAGTATTTTGCTTCAAGGGCTAATAAACTTTTTCAATAAGTATATGAGTTCTTTATTACTAATGTGAGTCCATGTATTATACACACTCTTACCCTTCCGCAATTTGCAAGCCTCTACGGTACCGTGCATTGCCCTTTCTCACCTTGAGAGTTGGTGCAAACTTCGCCGGTGCATCCAAACCCCGTGATACGATACGCTCTATCACACATAAACCTCCTTATATCTTCGTCAAAACAGCCACCATACCTACCTATTATGGCATTTCCATAGCTATTCCAAGATATATTGCCATGCAACTTTCCACCGTTCCATTTATTATGACACGCTCCATCATTGTCATATTGCTTTTGCATGATCATGTAGTTGGCATCATATTTGTGGCAAAGCCACCTTTATAATTCTTTCATACATGTCGCTCTTGATTCATTGCATATCCCTGTACACCGCCGGATGCATTCACATAGAGTCATATTTTGTCCAAAGTATTGAGTTGTAATTCTTGAGTTGTAAATAAATAGAAGTGTGATGATTTCCATTATTAGAGCATTGTCCCATGTGAGGAAAGGATGATGGAAGCAATGATTCCCCCACAAGTCGGGATGAGTCTCCGGACTTTATGAAAAATAAAAGAGGCTAAAGAAGCCCAAAGAAAAAAAAGAGGCAAAAGAATCCCACCAAATAAAAAAAGAGAGAAAAAGAGAGAAGGGACAATGTTGCTATCCTTTTCCACACTTGTGCTTCAAAGTAGCACCATGATCTTCATGATCGAGAGTCTCCTATGTTGTCACTTTCATATACTAGTGGGAATTTTTCATTATAGAACTTGGCTTGTATATTCCAATGATGGGTTTCCTCAAATTGCCCTAGGTCTTCGTGAGCAAGCAAGTTGGATGCACACGCACTTAGTTTCTTTTTGTTGAGCTTTCATACATTTATAGCTCTAGTGCATCCGTTGCATGGCAATCCCTACTCCTCATATTGACATCAATTGATGGGAATCTCCATAGCCCGTTGATTAGCCGCGTGAATGTGAGACTTTCTCCTTTTTTGTCTTCTCACATAATCCCTATCATCATAGTCTACTCCACCCATAGTGCTATGTCCATGGCTTACGCTCATGTATTGCGTGAGGGTTGACAAGGCTGAAGCGTGTTAAAAAGTATGAACCAATTGCTTGGCTTGTCATCGGGGTTGTGCATGATGGGAGAATTTTGTGTGACAAAAATGAAGCATGGCCAAACTATATAACTTTGTAGGGATAAGCTTTATTTGGCTATGCTATTTTGATAAGACATGATTACTTTGTTAGTATTCTTGAAGTATTACTATTTTCATGTGAATATTAAGCTTTTATCTTGAATATTTTGGATCTGAACATTCATGCCACAATAAATAAAATTACATTAAGAATTATGCTAGGTAGCATTGCACATCAAAAATTCTCCTTTTATCATTTACCAACTCGAGGACGAGCAGGAATTAAGCTTGGGGATGCTTGATACATCTCCAACGTATCTATAATTTTTGATTGTTCCATGCTATTATATTAGCTGTTTTGGATGCTTAATGGGCTTTACTATGCACTTTTATATTAATTTTGGGACTAACTTATTAACCGGAGGCCCAGTCCAAATTCCTGTTTTTTTGCCTATTTCAGTGTTTCGCAGAAAAGGAATATCAAACGGAGTCCAAACGAAATGAAACCTTCGGGAGAGTTATTTTTGGAACAAACGCAACACAGGAGACTTGGAGTGGATGTCAAGAAAGAAACGAGGCGGCCACAAGGCAGGAGGGCACACCTAGGGGGGCAGGCGCCTCGTGGCTCCCCTGACCGACTTCCTTCGCCTATATATACTCATATACCCCAAAAACATCCAGGAGCACCACGAAACCCTATTTCCACCTCCACAACCTTCTATACCCTTGAGATCCCATCTTGGGGCCTTTTCCGGCGCTCCACCGGAGGGGGAATCGATCATGGAGGGCTTCTACATCAACACCATAGCCTCTCCGATGAAGTGTGAGCAGTTTACCATAGTCCTTTGGGTCCATAGTTATTAGCTATATGGCTTCTTCTCTCTCTTTGGATCTCAATACAAAGTTCTCCTCGATCTTCTTGGAGATCTATTCGATGTAATTCTTTTTTGCGGTGTGTTTGTCAAGATCCATTGAATTGTGGGTTTATGATCAAGATTATCTATGAACAATATTTGAATCACCTCTGAATTATTTTATGTATGATTTGTTATCTTTGCAAGTCTCTTCGAATTATCAGTTTGGTTTGGCCTAGTAGATTGATCTTTCTTGCAATGGGACAAGTGCTTAGCTTTGGGTTCAATCTTGCGGTGTCCTTTCCAAGTGACAGCAGGGGCAACAAGGCACGTATTGTATTGTTGCCATCGAGGATAAAAAGATGGGGTTTATATCATATTTCTTGAGTTTATCCCTCTATATCATGTCATCTTGCCTAATGCGTTACTCTGTTCTTATGAACTTAATACTCTAGATGCATGCTGGATAGTGGTCGATGTGCGGAGTAATAGTAGTAGATGTAGAATCATTTTGATCTACTTGTCGCGGACGTGATGCCTATATACATGATCATGCCTAGATATTCTCATAACTATGCACTTTTCTATCAATTGCTCGACAGTAATTTGTTCACCCACCGTAATACTTATACTATCTTGAGAGAAGCCACTAGTGAAACCTATGGCCCGCGGGTCTATTTTCCATCATATAAGTTTCCGATCTATTTTATCTTGCAATCTTTACTTTCCAATCTATATCATAAAAATACCAAAAAAATTATCTTATTATCTCTATCAGATCTCACTTTTGCAAGTGGACGTGAAGGGATTGACAACCCCTTTATCGCGTTGGTTGCAAGGTTCTTATTTGTTTGTGTATGTATGAGGGATTTGTGTGTAGCCTCCTACTGGATTGATACCTTGGTTCTCAGAAACTGAGGGAAATACTTACGCTACTTTGCTGCATCACCCTTTCCTCTTCAAGGGAAAACCAATGCATGCTCAAGAGGTAGCACCAGCCGGGGCTACGCCCACCACCGGCCTAACCAGGCAGCCCGAGGAGCCTTTGGCCTAGGCGGCCTTTATCTTTTAAGTTTTTCTATCTTATGCTTGAGAACATCATCAGTTGAGCACAGTTCCACCCACTTGGATTGTATTTTAAACTCTGATGAATGCTGGCCTTTGGCCTTTTGCAATGTAAATAAGTTTAAATCCCCACATGTTTGCATGCATCGCCGGATTCTAACTTTATTTTGCCTTTGCTCTGTTTGGCTTTTTCCTTTGTCGTGTTCCTTTGGTCGCCGCCCTACCAGTCGGACAACCACAGTGCACTCTGTGGCTGGGTCAGGGACTTGGCCGTTTAGAACGGGCAACCTATGTCAACCGCTTAGAGCATAGCTAGTCGAGCGAGAAGCCAGCCTGTCGCCTGCTGAGCAGTTGGACGAGGGAGGCGAACGGCCGGCTTCGCCGGAGTCAACATTTTTCCTTAGTCATTTTTCATGTGGACAACATTTCCAGCATTTAGCTCTTGCCAGCCGGACAGTCGCACTGCAAGCTGTGGCTGGGTCAAGAGAGGGCTTTGGCATCGGCACACTACTAGCCGGCTTTGAGTGGTGCCAACTTAGGCCAAGGCGGTGAGCCCCTGGGCCGGCTGACTCGACCCGGACGGGGCAAGACAATGAAAAAAACTCAAGTCATAGTAGAGATTATCTTATATATAAAAAGGTAGCCCCCGAGTGCATATTGGGGCACCTGAGGTCTTTGCTTAATACAAAAGGTAGCGTGGTACATACACTACATCAACTGTAAAACGAATGGAGGAGGTTTGCATTCCACGGTTGCTCCATCTCTTCGCCGGCTGTGCTTCGCTTGCGTGCCCTGGGCTTTTGTGCATCGATGAGGTAGTATGAGTCGTTGCCCAGGGCCTTGTTGATGCTGATGTGGCCTTCCCAAGGAGCTGCGAGCTTGTGCTGGCCGGTTGATCGCTGGATCAGGCGGAGCACAAGGTCGCCTTCGCGGAATACACGGAGCTTGATCTTCTTGTTGTGGTAGCGGTGCAGGCTCTGCTGGTAGATGGCGGACCGGCTGAGTGCCAACAGCTGGGCCTCTTCGAGCAAGTCGACTCCGTCTTGTCGTGCCTCCTTGGATTCCGCCTCCATGTATAGGGTGACACGAGGCGAGTCAAACTCGATATCCGTAGGGATGATAGCCCTGGCCCTATACACGAGGAAGAAGGGCATGAAGCCGATTGATCTGTTGGGCATGGTCCGAAGACTCCAAAGGACGGTCGGCAGCTCCTCGATCCAGCAGCTGGCCGAGCGCTCGAGTGGCTCGACCAGCCGGGGCTTGATGCTGGACAGGATGAGGCCGCTTGCTCCCTCCACTTGGTCGTTTGACTGCGGGTGGGCAACAGACGCAAGGTCGAGTCGGATGCCCTGATTTGCGTAGAAACGGGCCAAGGTGCCTTTGGTGAAGTTTGTGCCATTGTCAGTGATGATTCTGTGGGGGACGCCGCATCAAAGGTGATGTCCGCAATGAACGTGACGATTGTTGGGCCGTTTAGCTTCTGGATTGGCTTGGCTTCGAGCCACTTCGCAAACTTGTCCACGGTGACCAGTAGGTGAGTCATGCCGTTGTGTGCTATCTTGAATGGCCCCGCCATGTCCAAACCCCACACGGCAAATGGACAAGTGATGGGGATGGCCTTGAGGCCGGCTGGTGTTGCTTGGTGCTGAACTTCTGGCATCCCTTGCACTTCCGGACCAACTCTTTGGCATCGTCCAAAGCAGTCGGCCAGAAGAAACTATTGCAGAAAGCTTTGGCCACAAGAGACCTAGAAGCGGTGTGGTGGCCACATTCACCTTGATGAATGTCCCTGAGGATGTCCATGCCCTTCTCCGGCTCCACGCAGCGCTGGAAGATGCCAGTCATGGTGCGCCTGGCGAGCTGTCCATTGATGATGGTGTAGGCTCCTGCCCGATGTTGGATTTGTCGGGCCAGTACTTCGTCAGCTGGTAGCATGTGGCTCTCCAGAAAGTCACAGATGGGCTGCGCCCAAGTTGGCGCTTCCACCACTGTGAAGATGGCAACTGGCACTAGGGTGGTGTCAGGACCCTGACTCGATGCCACATCGATCTAGCATGTAACACCTCATATCACTTTGCGGCCTCACGCACGGTATTCCCACGGGTGTCGTATTACCTTTGCCCGGGACCGTTTGCGCCTTTTGGCACACGTATATGATAGTGTCGCTAGCATCCATATGGTAGAGAGCCCGGGCTGACATGGCTAGTCGTAAACCCAAAGTGGCACAGACTTACAGGGACATGCATCCATGACCCAGCATCGAACGTGTCGGTCATCAGGAAGTGAATCCGGGTTGTAGCACTGGGCTAGCAGGACTCCGGTAAACTAGGCTGTAGCGGGCTAACAGGACTCCGGTATCCATCGTGTGACATTTCCCTGAAGGGACAGACACAGGAACGAAGAAGGACACATGCCGGCCAGCCTAAGTGTTCCGGAGCAGTAGCAAGCTACCAAGGCTCAGTGGAAACACTAGGAGACATTTCTCGGTAAGAGAGGCTACTAAGAATAAACAACTAGATAGTCAGATCCCACACATACCAAGCATTTCAATCATACACACAATATGCTCGATATGTGCAAATACAACAAGGCATCACAACATGACTCTACAACACAAGTACTTTATTTAAGGCTCAGAGAGCCATACATACCATACACACAAGTACGGGTCACACGACCCAGCATTCAAGTCATACAGACATACAAGCCAACAGCGGAAGTAAACTTGTCTGAGTACAGACAACTAGTAAAATAAAAGAGGCTTGGGAAAGCCTGGCTATACTACGTGGTCCTTCACAAGCTCAGGATCACCACCTGGGCCTCGGTCTACTCATCGATGTCAACGTCTACGAAGAACCCATCAGAAGGGGTTGCAGCGTCTTCTGAAAAATGTAAATTAAAGCAACATGAGTACAAAGGTACTCAGCAAGACTTACATCAGATCCTACATACATGCACATTATCAAGAAGGGTTGGTGGAGTTATTGCAGCAAGCCAGCTTTGACTCTTGGCTAAGCTATCCTACGATACACCAACTTGAAATTGTTTTGCGCACACGAGTCCACTACTCACCACTTCAATACACCACCAAGGATCCACCTCCGTCATCCTACGGAAGAGCCATCCTCGGCACTCACGCTTATCTTGAGGTTTTTAGTAGTATCCATTTACTTGTCTATGAACTGTATAGGCAACCAAGTAGTTCTTTACCACGGACGCGGCTATTCGAATAGATAATGTTAACCCTGCAGGGGTGTACTTATTCATACATGTTTCCACCACTTAGCGTCTCCACACGACATGTGCTCGGCAGACTTCAAGCGAAAGCCGACGTGGGTGTAGACCACGACCTACCTAAACACCTAAGTCTCTAGTCCAGGTTTATCGCCTATCCAGGTTCCATCCGCAGGGAGTCCGGCCGAGGTTTCCACATACGGCCCCGAACGATGTGTACAGGGTTCCCGAGATACCTAACGGGTATTCGGTACACCGTGCCATGTACCTACCGCATCACAGCCCACCCCTACGGTCAGCGCTGTCCACGGCCTCCAGTAGGCTACAAACACCAGAAACTACTTGCAACTCCTGGACAGAGGACTAGGGTGAATAAGAAGTAGAGCGGGGTCATATTTCAGGGCCCAATGCATGGTAGTAGCTGTATCTTAAATCACACATACAGATCTTAGTGCTTAAGGTCGGCTTCAATGAAACAACCCACCATGTACTCCTACATGGCCTTTCATCGATACCTTTACCAAATCGTGTTCACCACATCACTCTCATTACCGTCATGATCATTTCACTCTAGCCCATCACCCAGATGAACCAGACCTGACACGACTCTAAGCATAGCAGGCACAGCAAGGTAGGAACAACACATACATATGGCTCAAACAACTCCTACACATGCTAGTGGGTTTCATCTAGTTACTGTGGCAATGACAGGTCATGCAGAGGAAATGGGTTCAACTACCGTAGCACACAGTAGTTTGAAACGCGTTGTCTTAATGCAGTAAAAGAGAGCAGGAGCGAGAACATGGGATTGTATTGATATGATCAAATGGTTGGTTGCTTGCCTGATGGGTCGATGCACTGATATTGTTCTTCGTTGGGGTAGTCACGATACTCCTCAGGGGCAGGACCTGCTGCAGAGAGCACCGATACACAAACATCACCAAACAATATGCAACAATATGATGCATGCATGAAACATGGCAATATGAGTGTGTTGGGCTAATGCAACTAAAACCAGATGGGTTTGAACCATTTTGAATCAAAGATTCAAGTTTCAAACTCATACATGGCCCTTATAAGTGATTTATCTAGTTCTTCTCTAAACATCAGGTTAGCTTGCTTAAAAATGCATGAAACCAGTACAGATGGATAGATTAGATTTTTCTGATCATTTTTCATATATAAAACTTTGCATTTGGAGTTACAGATGATTTACTATGAATTTTTGAAGTTTGGTGTATTTTCTGGAATTTATAAATCATTCTGGATTTATTTTAATTCCAGAAAAGGATTACTGCATCAGCATGATGTCATGCTGACCTCAGCAGGTCAACAGGTCGGTCCAGGTCAAACTGACCAGTGGGTCCCGCATGTCAGTAGTTAATTAAACTAACTTAATTTAGTTTAAACTAATCTGGGTTAATTAGCAGAGGGGGCCCCACTTGTCATAGGCTCAGGGGGGTCAAACTGGGCCCACCCTGGTCAAGGTCAAAGTCAAACACGCCGGCGTCTAGCCGCCAGCGAGGCCGAACGCGGCGGCGGAAGTGATTTTGTGCATTCCGGCGACCATAAGGGGGGCGAAGGGCATCTACGCATAGCTGAGACCGAGCCGCGGCTATTGGTGGCGGTGGTTGAGCTCGGGGTGGCCGGAGACGTTGCCGGCGACGACTTTGGCGGTCGCCGGAGTCGGGTGAAGATGGATCCGATGCTACGGGGCGCGGCGAGGCCCGTGGTGAGGTGCGTTGGACCCCTGGGGACGCGGTGAGTGTGTTAGACAAGGTGGGGTGGCCGGTGGTTAGCCGGAGACACGTCGGCGACGAGCTCCGCGGCAGCGCGTGCGGTGAACTTCATGTGCTCGTGGTGGTGCACGAGAGCGAGAAAGGGAAGGGGGAGGAGGTAGCCAAGCTCACGGTGATCTCGAGGGAGCAGACGACGCGGTCGGGGACGAGCTGGTGCGGCGGCGACGGCGAAGGGGATCTCCGGTGATGGCGGTTCGGTCGAGGTCAGTGCGGTGGCTTCGGGGCACACGAGCGCTCGGGGCTCGGCTAGCTCGAAGGAGTAGAGTGTGGCGAAGCTCCTGGACACGGTGGTGCAGCGCAAGGACGACGGAGAGCGCGATTACGGCGACGGTGCGGCTGCGGTGGCGTCGGCCATGGTTCGGGAGAGCGAGGGAAAGGAGCTGGGGCTGAGTGAGAGTGTCTAGGGGGTTCGGGGCACGACGTGGAGCTCATCCAAGGTCACAGGGGGGCGAGAGGGGGAAGCAGGGCGACGGGCAGCTGCGTGGCGCATGCTGCGGCCGCCGTCGAGCACCTGCCTGCCTGCCTGGCCAAATCAAGCAGCTCGCTGGAGCAGTGGCTGGGCTGGGCCGGCAGGTGGGCCTCTGGGTGGCGCTAGGTAAGTCTTTCCCCTTTTTTTCTGTTTCTGTTTTTATTCTGTAGGTTTGTTGAATTTCTAAAAATACCTAGGCAACTCCAAAATTCACCAAACTGCACCTGGTCCTTAGTTGGAATATTTCCAGCAAGGAACATTTTAGTTTGGGTTTATTTGAGCATTAAAATATTTTTATAAATTTTAAATACCCAAATTCAAATACTTATGATTTAATTCAAAGACCTTAGGATGACCTAGAAAGTTGTGCATCACTTTTGGCAGAGGTTCTGAACCAAGACAAAAATGATGGACATTTAGAAGGCCATTTCAGGTTCATTGAAAATGTTTTTAGTAAACCCTAGTTGGTTTCAGAGGGGTCTGGGGGTTCTGTCATCCCCATTTCAAGTTTCTGTTGAGAAAAATAGACACGATGCAACACTCTAATGCATGAACTAGCCAGGGTGTGACAACTCACCCCCACTCAAAAGAATCTCGTCCCGAGATTTAGGTTCCTCCGGAAAGAAGGCGGGGTACTCAAGTCGAAGACGATCCTCCCTTTCCCAAGTTGCTTCCTTCTCAGAATGGTGCGACCACTGAACCTTGAGAAACTTGATATTATGACGTCGAGTGGTATGCTCGGCTTGATCGAGGATACGAACAGGGTACTCTCGATACGTGAGGTTATCTTGAAGATCAAGTGTTTCGTGTTCCACTCCACGGATAGGATCCGAGAAGCAATGCCTGAGTTGAGAAACGTGGAAGACGTCGTGGACTCTGGAGAGACGCGGAGGTAGTTCCAATTGGTAGGCAACTTCTCCTCGTTTAGCGAGAATGCGAAAAGGTCCAATCTAATGAGGAGCCAATTTGCCTTTGATACCGAAACGATGGGTTCCCTTCAGAGGAGTAACCCGAAGATAAGCTTTCTCGTCAACCTCAAAAGTCATAGCCTTATGTTTTCGGTCGTATTGACTCTTTTGACGAGATTGAGCTGTTTTCAACTTTTCACGAACAATGCGAACTTGCTCTTCTGCTTCCTGGATCATGTCCGGGCCAAAGAATTGTCTTTCCCCGGTTTCTGACCAGTTAAGAGGCGTTCGACACCTTCGTCCATAGAGAACTTCAAAAGGGGCTTTACCCAAACTAGATTGATAGTTGTTGTTATAAGCGAATTCGGCAAATGGAAGGCATTTCTCCCAATCCATTCCGAATGAGATAACAGAAGCTCGAAGCATGTCTTCTAGAATCTGGTTGACACGTTCTACTTGACCACTTGATTGAGGGTGAAAAGCAGTGCTAAAGGAAAGGCGGGTTCCCATAGCATTTTGGAAACTTTCCCAAAATCGAGAGGTAAAGAGACTTCCTCGATCCGAGTTAATTTCCAGTGGAACACCATGGAGAGACACTATTCAGGAGATGTACAAGTCTGCTAATTGACTAGCGGTTATACTCTCGCGAACAGGTAAGAAATGGGCTACTTTGGAAAGACGGTCGACAACGACGAAGATAGCATTATTCCCTCTCTTGGTCCTGGGAAAACCGGTAATGAAATCCATACCAATTTTATCCCATTTCCATTCAGGAATAGCTAAGGGTTGAAGGGTGCCAGCAGGTCGTTGATGCTCTGCTTTTACACGACGACAGACGTCGCAGCTAGCAACAAACTGAGCAATGTCTCTCTTCATCCTAGTCCACCAGAACCTCTGGCGTAGGTCCTGATACATCTTAGTACTACCGGGATGAATGGTGAGAGGAGATTCATGAGCCTCCTTAAGGATCAACTGCCGTAGATGCTGGCTCTTGGGAACCACTAAACGGTTCTCAAAGTACACAACACCATGATCATTTGTGGAGAAACACCTAGCACCTCCGCTAGCAATGTTCTCCTTGATCCTAGATATTCCTTTATCTCGCTTTTGGCCAGCGATAATTTGATCCGTAAGAGTAGGTTTCGCCACCAAGGTGGAAAGAAAGCCTTGAGGAACAATGTGAAGGTTAAGCTTCGGAAATTCCTCACGGAGAAGCGGTTGACTTTGTTGTAACATCAGATTGTTACAATAAGATTTACGACTTAGTGCATCAGCCATGATGTTGGCTTTTCCTGGGGTGTAAGTTATCCCTAAGTCGAAATCCGTAATCAACTCAACCCAACGTCTTTGCCTGAGATTCAAATCCGGTTGGGTGAAGATGTACTTCAGACTTTGGTGATCAGTGAAGATTTCGCAACGATTACCGAGGAGGTAATGTCGCCAAGTTTTAAGTGCATAGACTACAGCTGCAAGCTCTAGATCATGAGTAGGATAATTCTCCTCATGTGGGTGCAATTGCCGTGAAGCGTAAGCAATTACGTGACAATCCTGCATGAGAATGCAACCTAGTCCTTGTCGCGAGTCGTCGCAATAAATAACAAAGTCCTTAGAGAAATCTGGTGGTACCAATACGGGAGCAGATGTCAGGCGTCTTTTCAGTTCCTGAAAGCTGTGCTCACATTGTGGAGTCCACTTGAACTTTTTATCTTTCTTGAGGAGTTCAGTTAGAGGTTTGGCAACTTTGGAGAAGTTCTCGACAAAGCGGCGACAATAGCTCGCTAAGCCAAGGAAACTCCGAACTTGCTTGACCGATTCAGGTGGAGTCCAATTAAGGACGGCTTGAACTCGCTCGGGATTAACAGCAATACCTTTACCGGAAATTACATGCCCTAGATAGGTCACTTCAGGCAACCAACGCATTTGGAGAACTTGGCATAAAGGCGATGCTCTCGAAGTTTCATCAACACTAGCCTTAGATGTTCGGCACATTCTTCCTCGTTCTTGGAGTAGATGAGTATATCATCGAGGTAAACCACGATGAATTTATCCAAATACTCCATGAAGATTGAGTTCATTAACCAAGAAAAGGTGGCTGGGGCGTTGGTTAAACCGAAGGACATGACGGTGTACTCGTATTGGCCATAGCGAGTAACAAAAGCCGTTTTAGGAATGTCCTCGTTCTAGATTTTGATTTGATGGTACCCCAACCTCAAATCCATTTTAGAGAAGACGGAGGATCCAGCGAGCTGATCATACAGGTCGTTGATCCTGGGGAGCGGATACTTGTTCTTAATTGTGACCAAATTGACAGGTCGATAATCTACAACCATCTGGTCCGTACCATCCTTCTTCTTGACGAAGAGGACGGGGCAAGCCCATGGAGATGAACTAGGTCGGATGAAACCCTTCTTCAAGGACTCATCGAGTTGTTTCTTAAGTTCGGCTAGTTCAAAAGGTGCCATCTTATAGGGTCTTCTGGAGATTGGGACAGTTCCTGGAATGAGATCTATCACGAACTTGACATCTCTGTCAGGTGGAACACCTGGCAATTCTTCTGGGAAGACATCCGGGAAGTCACGGACTACCGGAACGTCTTCGAGGACTGGCAACGGACTGGCGTTAAGAGAATATAGCTGTCGTTTAGCTACTCGGGTCAAGACATTGACTATCTTTCCCGAAGGATGTGTGAGTTGAACAGTCCTAGAGAAACAATCAATTTTAGCATGATGGGCTGACATGCAGTCCATGCCCAAAATGATATTAATATCCGAAGATTTGAGAGCTATCAAAGATGCGAGAAAAACAAGTCTGTTGACTTGAATTTCATTCCCATGGCTTACTCTAGAGGTTTGCCATTTGGATCCCGGGGTTTGAATTACCATAGAGGTGGGCATCTCACAGAATGTGGTGTTATGCAGATGAGCATAGCTCTCGGATATAAATGATTGAGATGCTCCTGTATCGAAAAGAACAGATGCCGGGTGGCAATTAACAAGGAGCGTACCGAGAACGACGTTGGGATCCTCTTGAGCTTCCTCAGCAGAGATACAGTTGACATGGCCACGTGCAGCTGTGGCCGGCTTGGCGTAGAACACTTTCCCTGTCGGCTTGCCACGGCCAACAGCTTTTCCAGATTGGTTGGGGTTGGTCTGGGGACACTCGCGCAAATAGTGGCCCGATTCCCCACATTTAAAGCAAGTCACAGAGCTGGTACGTGGAGGAGCACTGTTGGTTGGACCACCATAGAGCTTGGCTGGTGCAAACTGTTGAGCAGGGAGAGGACCTGAAAGGATGGCCTCGGTGTGAACCTGGGTGGCAAGGCAGTGTTAGGCACCCACACGCGGCGCTTCTGAGGACCAGCACCGGATGAGGAACCCATGTCACGGCCATGCTTGCGTGTTGCTTCATAATCAGTCTGACCAGACTCAACACTGATGGCTTTGTTAACAAGCTTCTGAAAAGATGTGCACTCATGCAGACGGAGGTCGCGGTGAAGCTCAGGGCTAAGTCCCTTGCGGAACCTTGCTTGCTTCTTTGCATCAGTAGAGACTTCCTCAGTTGCATACCGTGCTAGATTACCGAACTCCCTGCTGTATGCATCCACAGAGAGTCGACCTTGAATGAAACTGCAGAACTCCTCACGTTTACGGTCCATGAGACCCTCCGGAATGTGATGTTCACGGAAAGCCTTGCTAAATTCAGCCCAAGTAGTGACATGGCCCGTTGGGCGCATAGCTCCATAATTCTCCCACCATAGACTGGCGGGGCCTTCAAGATGATAAGCAGCAAAGGTGACCTTATCAGCCTCAGCTACTAGCGCAGAACGCAGTTTGTGAGTAATACTGTGAAGCCAGTCATCAGCGTCGAGAGGCTCGACGGAGTGGTGGAAAGTGGGTGGATGTAACTTGATGAAATCACTGAGTGACACCAAGTTATTCCTCTGATGGTGTGTTGTGTTTTGCTCGATGCGCTCCAACAAATGGTTAGTCTCCCGCTTGTTTCTCTCGGCTTCCAGCATAACTTCGGCCAGAGAGGGAGGGTGAGGCAGGTTTGTTCCCCCAACTCTGCTGCCTTCGGCCTGCTCTGGGGGAGCAGGGTTGGTGCGGGTGTTAACCATCCTAGGAAAACAAAACAATAGTTTAGTCCAGGATGATAGGATTCTGACATAGAATGTAGAATGTAATGGATAACTTGGAATGTAAGATGATCATCCGTATGACATGGTAGATACAGAAACTGCTTCTTTTATTCCATCGTCATACACACCATACAAGGTTTAGTACAGAACCAAACAAAGTACTGCTATGGTGAAATTAGGATTACATCTCATCGGAGGCATTCCGAGCTCCTATACATTATTTTTCTACACCTCCGGAAGGCGGTACAAGCTAAGGCATATCCCACGAGTCACGCAGGACGGTGGACGATACAGCTAGTACGATACTAGTGATACTACTACTAACTCAGACAGCTCCGTACTAGTCTTCATAGAAGTCACCTCCATAGCCTGGAAGCACAACATGATCATCCGGAAACAATTGGTCCCGTGGAGCTTGTGGACCATAAGGGCTAGGATGAGGTCTTGGACCAACAAATGGTGGCCTGCGGGGACCACGAGGTGGGGTGATGCCTCCTACATCACGCCAATCCATCACGTCTGGCAGAGCAGATCTCACAGGATAGAGATCTCGCATATCCATGTACCCAGCATGCACAGCCGGTGCAAACCGAGTCAAAGTGGCCCAATGATCAGCACGGGTATTGAAAAGCTCTAGTCTCAAGGCCCGATTTTCATGGTCCTTGTCCTCAAGCAACTGTGCAGTGGTGCGGGTCCGTGAATCCTCCTGAGTGGAGTCAGCATAGATATCCTGGAGATAACCTTGTGCTCCTGGAAGTGATACTGGCATATACCGGAAGTCAGAGTCCCGAAATAGGCCAGTCCTGACTCGCATGATGGTCATCATACAGTAGGCAGCATCCTGCATAGCCATCTCAATAGTAACCCCGAGTCCATAGGAGCAGTGGAGGGGCTCGGTAGATCCAGGATAAGATGGAAATATCCTGACAGTGCAAAGATATTGACTTTGATTAAAGTCTCGAAATTGCTCTTCGACCGTGTACTTAGGATACCAACAGTACCCTGCCTCAGTCATTACCCTGACCAACATAGCAGTATGGCCGGGTACATCTAGACATCGAGTCAAACGAACCACTTGATTCTGAGGACGGGTCGCCATCTGGAACATGATAAACACAAGACATTAAGATTCCTAGCAAAAATTGGACAACATAACGGCTGTAAATGCTCAAAAAGGATTTTGAGGCATTTGACAAGAATTGCATAGACACTCAACAACATCATATCAAGGTTCTGGGTCCATCTTAGCACATATTAGGTAGTAGAACTGAACTAGGCTTGTATCCATCAAACCTATAAGGTACTACTGATTAGTAACACGTGAACCTGATAGAGAGAAGAGATCCTAATTCCTTAACCCCCGGTGGAAGAATAGACTGACTCAGATCAGAATGTCATGAGATAGAGGAGTAAAAAGAGCCTTACGTTCCATCCCACAATCAATTCCCCTACATATAACTAAGAATTTCTAGACTCAACATCGACCAGTTTGGCTTGAAGAACCTACAGGCAGTCCGGCTCTGATGCCAACGCTGTCAGGACCCCGACTCGATGCCACATCGATCTAGCATGTAACACCTCATATCACTTTGCGGCCTCACGCACGGTATTCCCACGGGTGTCGTCTTACCTTTGCCCGGGACCGTTTGCGCCTTTTGGCACACGTATATGATAGTGTCGCTAGCATCCATATGGTAGAGAGCCCGGGCTGACATGGATAGTCGTAAACCCAAAGTTGCACAGACTTACAGGGACAGGCATCCATGACCCAGCATCGAACGTGTCGGTCATCAGCAAGTGAATCCGGGCTGTAGCACTGGGCTAGCAGGACTCCGGTAAACTGGGCTGTAGCGGGCTAATAGGACTCCGGTATCCATCGCGTGACATTTCCCCAAAGGGACAGACACAGGAACGAAGAAGGACACATGCCGGCCAGCCTAAGTGTTCCGGAGCAGTAGCAAGCTACCAAGGCTCAGTGGAAACACTAGGAGACATTTCCCGGTAAGAGAGGCTACTAAGAATAAACAACTAGATAGTCAGATCCCACACATACCAAGCATTTCAATCATACACACAATATGCTCGATATGTGCAAATACAACAAGGCATCACAACATGACTCTACAACACAAGTACTTTATTTAAGGCTTAGAGAGCCATACATAGCATACACACAAGTACGGGTCACACGACCCAACATTCAAGTCATACAGACATACAAGCCAACAGCGGAAGTAAACTTGTCTGAGTACAAACAACTAGTAAAATAAAAGAGGCTTGGGAAAGCCTGGCTATACTACGTGGTCCTTCACAAGCTCAGGATCACCACCTGGGCCTCCGTCTACTCATCGATGTCAACGTCTACAAAGAACCCATTAGAAGGGGTTGCAGCGTCTTCTGAAGAATGTAAATTAAAGCAACATGAGTACAAAGGTACTCAGCAAGACTTACATCAGATCCTACATACATGCACATTATCAAGAAGGGTTGGTGGGGTTATTGCAGCAAGCCAGCTTTGACTCTTGGCTAAGCTATCCTACGATACACCAACTTGAAATTGTTTTGCGCACACGAGTCCACTACTCACCACTTCAATACACCACCGAGGATCCACCTCCGTCATCCTACGGAAGAGCCATCCTCGGCACTCACGCTTATCTTGAGATTTTTAGTAGTATCCATTTACTTGTCTATGAACTGTATAGGCAGCCAAGTAGTCCTTTACCGCGGACGCAGTTATTCGAATAGATAATGTTAACCCTCCAGGGGTGTACTTCTTCATACATGTTTCCACCACTTAGCGTCTGCACACGACATGTGCTCGGCAGACTTCAAGCGAAAGCCGACGTGGGTGTAGACCACGACCTACCTAAACACCTAAGTCTCTAGTCCAGGTTTATCGCCTATCCAGGTTCCATCCGCAGGGAGTCCGGCCGAGGTTTCGACATACGGCCCCGAACGATGTGTAAAGGGTTCCCGAGATACCTAACGGGTATTCGGTACACCGTGCCACGTACCTACCGCCTCACAGCCCACCCCTACGGTCAGCGCTGTCCACGGCCTCCAGTAGGCTACAAACACCAGAAACTACTTGCAACTCCTGGACAGAGGACTAGGGTGAATAAGAAGTAGAGCGGGGTCATATTTCAGGGCCCAATGCATGGTAGTAGCTGTATCTTAAATCACACATACAGATCTTAGTGCTTAAGGTCGGCTTCAATGAAACAACCCACCATGTACTCCTACATGGCCTTTCATCGATACCTTTACCAAATCGTGTTCACCACATCACTCTCATTACCGTCATGATCATTTCACTCTAGCCCGTCACCCAGATGAACCAGACCTGACACGACTCTAAGCATAGCAGGCACAGCAAGGTAGGAACAACACATACATATGGCTCAAACAACTCCTACACATGCTAGTGGGTTTCATCTAGTTACTGTGGCAATGACAGGTCATGCAGAGGAAATGGGTTCAACTACCGTAGCACACAGCAGTTTGAAACGCGTTGTCTTAATGCAGTAAAAGAGAGGAGGAGCGAGAACATGGGATTGTATTGATATGATCAAATGGTTGGTTGCTTGCCTGATGGGTCGATGCACTGATATTGTTCTTCGTTGGGGTAGTCACGATACTCCTCAGGGGCAGGACCTGCCGCAGAGAGCACCGATACACAAACATCACCAAACAATATGCAACAATATGATGCATGCATGAAACATGGCAATATGAGTGTGTTGGGCTAATGCAACTAAAACCAGATGGGTTTGAACCATTTTGAATCAAAGATTCAAGTTTCAAACTCATACATGGCCCTTATAAGTGATTTATCTAGTTCTGCTCTAAACATCAGGTTAGCTTGCTTAAACATGCATGAAACCAGTACAGATGGATAGATTAGATTTTTCTGATCATTTTTCATATATAAAACTTTGCATTTGGAGTTACAGATGATTTACTATGAATTTTTGAAGTTTGGGGTATTTTCTGGAATTTATAAATCATTCTGGATTTATTTTAATTCCAGAAAAGGATTACTGCGTCAGCATGATGTCATGCTAACCTCAGCAGGTCAACAGGCCGGTCCAGGTCAAACTGACCAGTGGGTCCCGCATGTCAGTAGTTAATTAAACTAACTTAATTTAGTTTAAACTAATCTGGGTTAATTAGCAGAGGGGGCCCCACTTGTCATAGGCTCAGGGGTGTCAAACTGGGCCCACCCTGGTCAAGGTCAAAGTCAAACACGCCGGCGTCTAGCCGCCGGCGAGGCCAAACGCGGCGGCGGAAGTGATTTTGTGCATTCCGGCGACCAAAAGGGCGGCAGAGGGCATCTACGCATAGCTGAGACTGAGCCGCGGCTATTGGTGGCAGTGGTTGAGCTCGGGGTGGCCGGAGACGTCGCCGGCGACGACTTTGGCGGTCGCCGGAGTCGGGTGAAGATGGATCCGGAGCCGGAGTCGAGTGAGTGTGTTAGACAAGGTGGGGTGGCCGGTGGTTAGCCGGAGACATGTCGGCGACGAGCTCCGCGGCGGCGCGTGCGGTGAACTTCGTGTGCTCGCGGTGGTGCACGAGAGCGAGAAAGGGAAGGGGGAGGAGGTAGCCAAGCTCACGGTGATCTCGAGGGAGCAGACGACGCGGTCGGGGACGAGCTGGTGCAGCGGCGACGGTGAAGGGGATCTCCGGCGATGGCGGTTCGGTCGAGGTCAGTGTGGTGGCTTCGAGGCACGCGAGCGCTCAGGGCTCGGCTAGCTCGAAGGAGTAGAGGGTGGCTAAGCTCCTGGACATGGTGGTGCAGCGCGAGGACGACGGAGAGCGCGATTACAACGACGGTGCGGCTGCGGTGGCGTCGGCCATGGTTCGGGAGAGCGAGGGGAAGGAGCTGGGGCTGAGTGAGAGTGTCTAGGGGGTTCGGGCCACGACGTGGAGCTCATCCAAGGTCACAGGGGGGCGAGAGGGGGAAGCAGGGTGACGGGCAGCTGCGTGGCGCACGCTGCGGCCGCCGTCGAGCACCTGCCTGCCTGCCTGGCCAAGCCAAGCAGCTCGCTGGAGCGGTGGCTGGGCTGGGCCGGCAGGTGGGCCTCTGGGTGGCGCCAGGTAAGTCTTTCCCCTTTTTTCTGTTTCTATTTTTATTCTGT
This sequence comes from Triticum dicoccoides, assembly GCF_002162155.2. Classification (NCBI taxonomy): domain Eukaryota; kingdom Viridiplantae; phylum Streptophyta; class Magnoliopsida; order Poales; family Poaceae; genus Triticum; species Triticum dicoccoides. The sequence continues at coordinate 684,392,254 of NC_041385.1, read as the reverse complement.
AGGTTTGTTGAATTTCTAAAAATACCTAGGCAACTCCAAAATTCACCAAACTGCACCTGGTCCTTAGTTGGAATATTTCCAGCAAGGAACATTTTAGTTTGGGTTTATTTGAGCATTAAAATATTTTTATAAATTTTAAATGCCCAAATTAAAATACTTATGATTTAATTCAAAGACCTTAGGATGACCTAGAAAGTTGTGCATCACTTTTGGCAGAGGTTCTGAACCAAGACAAAAATGATGGACATTTAGAAGGCCATTTCAGGTTCATTGAAAATGTTTTTAGTAAACCCTAGTTGGTTTCAGAGGGGGCTGGGGGTTCTGTCATCCACATTTCAAGTCTCTATTGAGAAAAATAGACATGATGCAACACTCTAATGCATGAACTAGCTAGGGTGTGACAGGTGGCCGGGTTGGGAGGTGGTGGGCTGGAGCTGGCCGCTCCTGGTGGCGTCGATGAAGTCCCCGGGCCGGCTGCAGCAGTCCCCGGGCCGGGTGCTGGAGTCCCTGGGCCGGGTGCTAGTGCTGCAGCCCGGGGCCGCCTGTGGGAGTCCCCGAGCCGACTGCTGGAGTCCCCGAGCCGGATTCGGCTGCTGGAGGCTCAGCCGACATGAAGATAGACTCAGATTCCGGCGAAGGCTTGATGGGTGGCTTGCGCAAACATTCGAGGGAGACACCGACTGGAATGGCCTGCCTTGTGGAGCCAATGCGTGGCAGGGCGTTGTCTGCTTCGTTGTCAGCCCGTGGTACGTGGATGAACTCGCACCCGTTGAAGTGCCCACTCATTTGCTGGACAAGAAAGCGGTAGCTCGCCATGTTGGTATCCTTGGCGTCCCAGTCACCAGACGACTGCTGGACCAGCAAGTTCAAATCATCATAGCATAGGATGTGGCGGATGCCGATCTCCTTGGCCAGTCGGAGCCTGTAAATGAGCGCCTCATATTTGGCTATGTTGTTGGAGGCAGCGAAGTGGATTTGCAGCGTGTACTTCAGCTTGTCGCCTTTGGGAGAGGTGAGGATGATGCCGGCTCCCAAGCCGGTGCGCATCGTCGAGCCATCAAATTGCATCTGCCAATGCATGGAATCTGTTGCTGGCGGTAGGTAATGGGTTTCGACCCAGTCGACTAGGAAGTCGGCCAACGCTTGGGACTTGATGGCGGCACGAGGCTGGTAGAAGATGGTGTGGGGATCTACTCGATGGCCCACTTTGCCACCCGACCTAAGGTATCTCTGTTGCCCATAATCTTGGCAAGGGGGGCAGTGCAGACGATCGTGATGGAGTCCTCCTGGAAGTACTGGTTCAGCTTCTTGGCGGCAAAGTACACGCCATAACACATCTTCTGGTAGTGGGGGTAGTTCTACTTGGAGGCGGACAAGACCTCACTCAGGTAGTAGACTAGCCTCTGGACCGGCTGGGCCTTGCCGGCTTCTGCATGCTCAACGACGATCAATGTGCTGATAACCCAGTTGGTGGCGGCGATGTAGAGGAGCATGGGTTCCTTGGCAGCCGGAGTGGCCAGGACAAGCGGCGTGGACATCATGCGCTTGAGATGGAGGAAAGCTTCGTCCGCCTGGTCAGTCCACTCAAAGCAAGTGGTTTTCTTCATAAGCTGGTACATAGGGAGCGCCTTCTCGCCTAGTCGGCTGATGAAGTGGCTGATGGATGCCAGGCACCCGGTGAACTTTTGGACGTCACACAGCTTGGTGGGTTTCTTCATCCGCTCAATGGCCTTGATCTTCACGGGGTTGCACTCGATCCCGCGCTCAGAAACAAGGAAGACAAGGAGCTGGCCGGCCGGTACTCTGAAGACGCACTTCTCCGGGTTGAGCTTGATTTGAAAACGATGCAAATTGTCAAAGGTCTCCTTGAGATCCTCAATGAGGGTGCCGCGCTTCTCCGTCTTCACGACAATGTCATCCACATAGACGTGGGCATTGCGGCCGAGTTGCTTCAGGAGGCACTTCTGCATGCAACACTGGAAGGTGGCGCCGGCATTTCTCAAGCCGAATGTCATGGTGATGTAGAAGAAAGCGCTGAATGGGGTGATGAAGGCGGTCTTCAGGCAGTCGGCCAGGTCCAGCTAGATTTGGTGGTAGCCGAAGTAGGCATCCAGGAATGACAGCAGCTCGCATCTGGCCGTGAAGTCAAGAGCTTGATCGATCTAAGGCAAGTCAAACAGATCCTTGGGGCAGGCTTTGTTGAGGCTTGTGTAGTCGATACACATGCGCCACTTGTTGTTCTTCTTCAAAACGAGGATTGGGTTGGCAAGCCAGTTCAGGTAGAACACTTCCATGATGAAGCCGGCTGCCAGAAGTTGGGCGATTTCTTCACCAACAATCCTTCTCTTCTCTTCTGATAGGCAGCATAGGGGTTGCTTAACCGGCTTAGCATCCGGCCTCACATGTAGCTTGTGCTCGGTGAAATCCTACGGAACACCCGTCATGTCTTTGAGAGACCATGCAAAGATGTCCCGATTCTCACGGACGAAATCGACGAGCTTGTCTTCCTATTTGCTGCCAAGGTTTGACCCTATGACAACAAACTTCTCTGGGTGCGCCGGATCCAAGATGATCCGCTTGGTCTCTTTGGCTGGCTGGAAGGAGGCCTCGCCTTCAGTGTCCTTGGGATTAGTTGGCATGGCCAGCTGCTTGCTGGCCATGGCCACCACCCAGTCAAGGAGGCGCTTCTCTTCAGCGATGACGAGGGACTCGGCCAGCCGACTGCTGGCTGCATTGCACTCTAGCGACTTCTCGTAGTCGTCAGCAACAGTGATGATGCCGTTGGGACCCGGCATCTTGGCCATCAGATACGCGTAGTGCGGGACCATCATGAACTTGGCTAGCGCGGGCCATTCCAAGAACGTGTGGTAGGGACTGTCCAGGTCGACCACCTCAAACCAGATTGGCTCGCAGCGGAAGTGGGTCTTGTCGCCGAACATGACGTCTATCTTGATCTTGCCGATCTGAGAGCAGGAAAGGCTAGGGACGATGCCATGGAAGACTGTCCGACTGGGCTGGAGTTTCTTCTCTTTGATGCCTAGCCTCTCCATGGTTTGGCGGTAGAGGATGTTGTTGTTGCTACCGCCGTCTATCAGGACGCGGGTGAAGTGGCAGGTCCACCTCTCCATTAAGAAGGTGGATTCTAGCACCAGGGCATATGCACTAGGCGAGGGCATCCCAGCCGGGTGGTTTTCACGTCTCCAGGTGACGGGCCTCTCGGACCAATGTATGAACTAGGGGACCTCTGAGGCGACAACATTCACCTCGCGGTGTTGCTGCCATCGGCTGTGCCGATCGGCTGCTTCACTGCTGAAGACAATGTAGGTGGCATTCTTGTTGGGGAACTCATCTTGGAGCATGCCGGCAGGTCGGGCCGTCTGGGCGGAGGAGGCGGCAAGGCCTCACCCTTAGCGATTCGGGTTAGCCAGTTGCACCTCTGGGTGGTGTGGTTGGACGGCTTCGCACTGCTATGGAACTTGCACGGGGCATCGAGGGCTTGCTTGAAGGAGAAGGCGGGCTGCTAGGCACCCTTGCCGCCCCGCTGGCGCTTGGGGCTGGGCTGCCCAGCCAGCTGCTGATCCTCGACAGCGGCCACTTGCCGACTGTTAGAAGCCGGGTGCCGGGCCTTGCACTTGTTGTCGTTCGGTTGTTGGCATCGGTTGGTGTCACCAGCCTACGTTTGAGAACCCGGTGGGATCACCTTGCCGGACGTGTCAACCCGTATCTCCGACTTCATGGAGGAGTCGGCCGTCCTGTACTTGTCCGCCACAACCAGAAGCTGGTCCAATGTGGCTGGCTCGTCACACAGGAGCTTGTGCTTGAGAAGAGTGCCCTCTCTGCACCTCGCGATGAAGTACTCGATGGCTTGCACCTCGTGGACCCCCGTGCAGGAGTTGTGCAACTCGGCCCAGCACATTAGGTAGTCGCGTGTGGATACAGTTGGCCCCTGGACACACATGGAGAGCTAGCGAGGCTTGGGGGGGAGGTTGTACGAGTTGGTGAAGTTGCGGACAAAGGCGTCGCTGAAATCCAACCAGCTATTGATGTTGTTGGGCTTGAGGCTGTTCAGCCATGTCTGGGCAGTGCCATGGAGCATGAGCGGAACGTACTTCATGACAACACACTTGTTGTCGTTTGGTATGCTGGCGGATGTGGAGTAGTCGCTCAGCTAGTCCTCCGGCTTCATGGAGCCGGTGTACTTTGGAGTATCTCGAGGGAGCATGAACCCTTTGGGGAAGGGCTCATCGCGGATGCGGGGGCAAAGTAGGCCGAGCTTATCGTGTCCTCCTCCTCTACTGCCACGGACCGAGCCAATTGCTCGATCCTGCGGCGTGCGTCGTTCTCGTCGACTGCTTCGTGGGGGCATAGCCCGCCACCGAGAGTTGGGTGATCAGCCAGCGGCGGAGAGGCCACTCTCTCCCTGTGAGGAGGCAGGCGCTCCTCCGGACGGCGCCGGGCCTCCAGGTTTTGGGGGTCTTGCTGGCTGGCTACAATAGTGCCACAAGAGCGTCGGCTGCAGCTAGCTTCCGGCTCCGGGTCCCGCTGATTGTGGGAGCCGCCGCTAGTGGACCGGGAGGTTGCTCCATTCTCGCAGTGGGGTAGGTGGTTTTCGGCCTGCCGGCCGGCTCCCACCACGCGGTTGCATGCGTCTTTCTGCGTGTTCGCAGCGTTGATGAGCTCCTGGAGGCGCTCCATCTGGCTGCACCGCTTGTCACCCTACATGTACTCAAGTTTTTCTACGGCCACCTGGGCAGCGTGCAGGTTTTGCGCTTGGGTCTCGTAGACGAGGCATCCGACTCCCAGCATGCTAGCGATCGCCGTGCAGTGTTGCTGGATGGTGTCGGCCTGGGTGGGCTCAGCCGAAGCCGGTGTGCCACCAACCACGCGGTCGATCTCACGGTGAGTGGCTTCAGTGCGGCGCTTTAGAGCCACCATCTTGGTGGCGCTATCGAAGGGCTTGACACGGAACTCCTCCAGCTTGGCCTGGCCGGCATCGGCACGGATAGGAGTTGCTAGGGTTTGTATGGCCGCTTGCAACGGATCCTGGTTGGACCCGTGAAAGGATTGAGAAGACGTGTCCAGAGGGGGGGGTGATTAGACCCTCAACAAATAAAGATAGCAGTTTTTAAGTTTTTCCAGTTGAGGTTGGAAATTAGCACAATTCCAAACATTCACAATACAATTCAAGCAAGCATGCAAAGAGTATATGAGTAGCGTAAAGTAAAGCATGCAACTTGCAAGAAAGTAAAGAGATGGGATTGGAGTGCACAAACGCAATTGGAGACACAGAGATTTTGGGCGTGGTTCCGATAGGTGGTGCTATCGTACATCCATGTTGGCGGAGACTTCAGCCCACGAAGGGTAACGGTTGTGCGAGCCCACAGAGGGCTCCACCCATGAAGGGTCCATGAAGAAGCAACCATATCTATCCCACCATGGCCATCGCCCATGAAGGACTTTCCTCACTTGGGTAGATCTTCACGAAGTAGGCGATCTCCTTGCCCTTACAAACTCCTTGGTTCAACTCCACAATCTTGATGGAGGCTCCCAAGTGACACCTAACCAATCTAGGAGACACCACTCTCCAAAAGGTAATAGATGATGTGTTGATGATGAACTCCTTGCTCTTGTGCTTCAAATGACAGTCTCCCCAACACTCAACTCTCTCTCACAGATTTGGCTATGGTGGAAAGATGATTTGAGTGGAAAGCAACTTGGGGAAGGCTAGAGATCAAGATTCTTGTGGTTGGAATGGAATATCTTGGTCTCAACACATGAGTAGGTGGTTCTCTCTCAGAAAATGAATGCTGGAAGTGTAGGCGGGTTCTGATGCCTCTTTCCATGAATGAAGAATGGGTGGAGGGGTATATATAGCCTACACACAAAATCTAGCCGATTCAGGTAAAAATGTGAACGTTAGAGTTTTCGGTGGGACTGATAAGGTCAACTCGGTGGGACCGATGTGTAGGGGTTAGGGGAAAACCTCACCTCGGTTTGACCAATTACTCAAACTCGGTGAGACCGATTTTGTGTCGGGACCCCGATCCTAAGTCACACCGATCTTGCATGTAACACATCATATCACTTTGCGGCCTCACGCACGACATCCCCACGGGTTCCACCTTACCTGGCGCGGGACTGTTTGCGCCTTTCGGCTCATGTATATGATAGTGCCACTAGCATCCATATGACGAAGAACCCGGCCTGACATGACTAGTCATAAACCCAAGGTGGCGCTAACTTACAGGGACAGGTATACATGACCCAGCAACGAACGTGTCGATCAACAACGTATGAACCAAAGTCGTAGCAAGCTATAAGGACTTAAAGGAACAACCCGTGACATTTCCCCAAAGGGACAGACACAGGAACGAAGAAGGACATATGCCAGTGAGCCTAAGTGTTTCGGAGCAGTAGCAAGCTACCATGGCTCAGTGGAAGCACTAGGAGGCATTTCCCGGTAAGAGAGGCTACCAAGAATAAACAACTAGGTTGTGAGATCCCACACGTACCAAGCATTTCAATAACATACACACAATATGCTTGATATGTGCAAATACAACGTGGCATCACAACAAAACTCTATGACTCAAAGTTTTTAATCAATAGGTCCCGAGGAGCCAAGTATTATAAACATGGGTCTCATGACCCAACACTCAGAGAATACAAACAATGGAAGCATAACATGTTTGAGTATGGACAACTACAAATGAAAAGGGCTGAGAAGCCTGACTATCTACAAGACCCTCCCAAGGTACAAGCTCGTAGCTGAGGTAACAAGCTAAACATCGAAGTCCACGCAGAACTACTAGTGAGACTGAAGTCTCTCTGCAAAAACATAAATTAAGAAAACATGAGTAAAGATGTACCCAGCAAGACTTACATCATATCTATCTACATATGCATCAATATGAACAAAGGGGGTGGTGGAGTTTAACTGCAGCAAGCCAGCTTTGACTCGGTGACTATCCTGAACTACAACTGCAAGTAACTCTTTTGAGGTGGCGCACATGAGTCCATATATTCACCATATCAATACTCCACTATGGATCTGCTCCCGTCTCCCTACGAGAACACCATCCATAGCACTCACGCTTATCTTGCGCATTTTAGAGTATCCACTTTCACTTGTCTATGAACTGCATAGGCAAACCAAAGGTCCTTTACCACGGACGCGGCTATTCGAATTGATGATGTTAACCCTGAGGGGTGTACTTCTTCACGCACGCTCTCGCCACTTACCACCATGTATCTCGGCAACCTTCAAGCGGAAGCCTGGCGAGGGTGTCGGCCATGACCTGACTAACCACACAAGTCCCTAGTCTAGGTTTATGCCTTATTCAGGTTGCATCCACAGGGAGTCCGGCCGAGGTTTCCACATATGGGCCTAAATGATGTGTGCAGGGTTCCCGAGGCACCACGGGCGTCCCGGTACACCGTGCCACATGCCTACCACATCACAGCCCACCCCTCGGGTCAGCGCTGCACACGGCCTCCAGCATACTACAAACACCAGAAACTACTTGCAACTCCCGGACAGAGGACTGATACGTCTTCACCGTATCTATAATTTTTAATTGTTCCATGCTATTATATTACCCGTTTTAGATGTTTATGGGCTTTACTTTACACATTTGTATCATTTTTTGGGACTAACTACTAATCGGAGGCCCAGCCCGTATTGCGTTTTTTTGCCTATTTCAGTATTTCGAAGAAAAGGAATATCAAACGGAGTCCAAATGGAATGAAACCTTCAGGAGCATGATTTTTGGAACGAATGTGATCTAGAGGACTTGGAGCGCAAGTCAAGAAGCGATCGAGGCGGCCACAAGGGTGGAGGGCACGCCCACCCCTACAGGGCGTGCCCACTATCTCGCGGGCCCCTCGGGCGGCCACCGACGTACTTCTTCCTCCTATATATACCTACGTACCCGGAAACATCCAGGGAGCAACTGAAACACAATTTCCACCGCTGTAACCTTCTGTATCCGCGAGATCCCATCTTCGAGCCTTCACCGACGATCCGTCGGAGGGGGAATCCACCATGGAGGGCTTCTACATCAACACCATAGTCCTTCCTATGAGTTGTGAGTAGTTTACCACAGACCTTCGGGTCCATAGTTATTAGCTAGATGGCTTCTTCTCTCTTTTTGGATCTCAATACCAAGTTCTCCCCCTCTCTTGTGGAGATCTATTCGATGTAACTCTTTTTGCGGTGTGTTTGTCGAGATCCGATGAATTGTGGGTTTATGATCAAGTTTATCTATGAGAAATATTTGAATCTCCTCTGAATTCTTTTATGTATGATTGAGTTATCTTTGCAAGTCTCTTCGAATTATCGGTTTGGCTTGGCCTACTAGATTGATATTTCTTTCCATGGGAGAAGTGCTTAGCTTTGGGTTCAATCTTGCGGTGTCCTTTCCCAGTGACAGCAGGGGTAGCAAGGCACGTATTGTATTGTTGCCATCGAGGATAAAAAGATGGGGTTTATATCATATTGCATGGGTTTATCTCTCTACATCATGCCATCTTTCTTAATGTGTCACTCTGTTCTTATGAACTTAATACTCTAGATGCAGGCTGGATAGCGGTCGATGTGTGGAGTAATAGTAGTAGATGCAGGCAGGAGTCGGTCTACTTGTCACGGATGTGATGCCTATATACATGATCATGCCTAGATAATCTCATAATTATTCGCTTTTCTATTAATTGCTCAACAGTAATTTGTTCACCCACCGTAATACTTATGCTATCTTGAGAGAAGCCTCTAGTGAAACCTATGGCCCCCGGGTCTATCTTTTATCATCTAAGCTTTCAATCTACTTTTTTTTGCATCTTTACTTTTCCAATCTATATCATAAAATACCAAAAATATATTTATCTTATCATATTATCTCCATCAGATCTCACTTTCGCAAGTGGTCGTGAAGGGATTGACAACCCCTTTATCGCGTTGGTTGCAAGTTCTTTGTTTGTTTGTGTAGGTGCGTGGGACTTTTGAGGAGCCTCCTACTGGATTGATACCTTGGTTCTCAAAAACTGAGGGAAATACTTGAGCTACTGTGGTGGATCACTCTTCAAGGAAAACCAATGCAAGCTCAAGACGTAGCAAGAAGGATTTATGGCGCCTTTGTCGGGGAGGTCTTCGCTCAAGTCAAGACATACCAAGTACCCATCACAAACTCATCTCCCTCGCATTTATATTATTTGCCATTTGCCTCTCGTTTTCATCTCCCCCACTTCACCCTCTCTTTCCCAATCTCCTCTCTTTTCCGCTTGCCTTCTTCTTCCTCCCTCTTTTGCTTGCCTTTTCTGTTTGCTTGTGTGTTGGATTATTTGTCGCCATGGCGCAAGATAATACCAAATTGTGTGATTTCTCCAATACCAATAATAATGATTTCCTTAGTACTCTAATTGCTCCTCTTAATGATGTTGAGTCTTGTGAAATCAATGCTGCTTTGCTGAATCTTGTTATGAAAGATCAATTCTCCGGCCTTCCTAGTGAAGATGTCGCTACCCATATAAACAACTTTGTTGATTTGTGTGAGATGCAAAAGAAAAAGGATACGGATAATGATATTGTTAAATTGAAGTTATTTTTGTCTTTGCCTAAAAATAGTATTGATTCTTGGAACAAATACAAAGATGCTTTTATCTCTAAGTATTTTCCTCCCGCTAAGATCATCTCCCTTGGGAACGATATTATGAATTTTAAACAACTTGATCATGAGCATGTTACCCAATCTTGGGAAATAATGAAATTGATGATTCGCAATTGCCCTACTCATGGTTTGAATTTATGGATGATCATACAAATTTTTTATGCCGGTTTGAACTTTGCTTCTAGAAATCTTTTAGATTCGGCCACCGGAGGCACGTTTATGGAAATCACTTTAGGAGATGCTACAAAACTTCTTGATAATATTATGGCTAATTATTCTCAATGGCACACCGAACGATCTACTAGTAAAAAAGTGCATGCTATAGAAGAAATTAATGTTTTGAGAGGAAAGATGGATGAGCTTATGAGATTGTTTGCTACTAAGAGTGCTTCTATTGATCCCAATGATATGCCCTTATCTACCTTGATTGATAATAATAATGAATCTATGAACGTAAATTTTCTTGGTAGGAATAATTTTGGAAACAATGCTTATAGAGGAAACTTTAATCCTAGACCGTTCCCTAGAAATTCCTCTAATAATTATTGAAATTCCTACAATAATTCTTATGGTAATTTTAATAAGATGCCCTATGATTTTTAAAATAGTGTGAAAGAATTTATGGTCTCTCAAAAGAATTTTAATGTCTTGCTTGAAGAAAAATTGCTCAAAGTTGATGATTTGGCTAGGAACGTTGATAGACTTTCACTTGATGTTGATTCTCTTGAACTTAGATCTACTTCCCCTAAGCATGATTTCAATGAGTCTCTCAAAGCAATGAGAGTGTCCATTGACGAGTGCAAAGAAAGAACCGCTAGATTGCGTGCTAAGAAAGATTGCTTTGTAAAAGCGTGTTCTTCTAGTTTCCATGAAAATAATGATGAAGATCTTAAAGTTATTGATGGTTTCCCTATTAGATCTTTGTTTGGCAATATGAATCTTAATAATAATGGGACTGGAGATGAGTCAACTTTAGTTGGAAGGCGTCCCAATAATTCAGAGTTTTTAGATCTTGATGCTAAATTTGGTAAAAGTGGGATTGGAGAGGTCATGACTTTAAATAGCATTGGACCCACTATCTCGGATTTCAAGGAATTTGATTATGATAATTGTTCTTTAGAGAGTTGTATTTCCTTGTTGCAATCCGTTGTGAATTCTCCTCATGCCTATAGTCAAAATAAAGCCTTTAACAAACATATTGTTGATGCCTTGATGCAATCTTTTGATGAAAAACTCAATTTGGAAGTTCCTATACCTAGAAAACTTAATGATGAGTGGGAACCTACTATAAAGATTAAAATTAAAGATTATGAGTGTTTTGCTTTATGTGATTTGGGTGCTAGTGTTTCGACTAGTCTGAAAACTTTATGTGATATTCTAGGTTTCCATGATCTTGACGATTGCTCTTTAAATTTGCACCTTGCGGATTCCACCAGTAAAAAGCCAATGGGAAGAATCAATGATGTCCTTATTGTTGCAAATAGAAATTTGGTGCCCGTTGATTTTATCGTTCTTGATATAGATTGCAATCTTTCTTGCCCTATTATTCTTGGTAGACCTTTCCTTAGAACTATTGGCGCGATTATTGATATGAAGGAAGGGAATGTTAGATTCCAATTTCCATTAAGGAAAGGCATGGAGAACTTTCCAAGAAATAAGATTAAGTTACCTTATGAATATATCATGCGAGCTACCTATGAATCAAGTGTCAAAGATGGCACTACTTAGATCTATCTTCGCTTTTATGCCTAGCTAGGGGCGTTAAACGATAGCGCTAGTTGGGAGGCAACCCAATTTTCTTTTTGTTCTTTTTTTTGTTCCTGTTTAGTAAAAAAATTGCATCTACTTTCTGTTTAGATGTGTTTTCATGTTTTATTTAGTGTTTGTGCCAAGTAGAACCTATAGGATAACCTATGGTATGAGTTACTTTGATTCTGCTGAAAAACAGAAACTTTGCGCTCACAAGAAAATATTCAATATATCCCAGAAACATGCTTTTGCATTGATTCTTTTTGCTTTAGATCAATAGACAAATTTCCTAGGACTTCCTATTTTGGTAGGAGTTTTGGAGTTCCATAAGTAACCGAAAGTTACATATTGCTACAGACTGTTCTGTTTTTGACAGATTCTGCCTTTCGTGTGTTGTTTGCTTATTTTGATGCATCTATGGCTAGTATTAAGTGGTATGAACCATATATAACTTGGAATACATTAGGTTTAACACCAATATAAATAAAGAATGAGTTAATTACAGTACATTATGTGGTGGTTTTTCTTTCTTGCACTAACGGAGCTTATGAGATTTCCTGTTGAGTTTTGTGTTGTGAAGTTTTCAAGTTTTGGGTAAAGATTTGATGGACTATGGAATAAGGAGTGGCAGGAGCCTAAGCTTGGGATGCCCATGGAACCCCAAGATATGCAAGAATATCCAAAAGCCTAAGCTTGGGGATGCCCCGGGAAGGCATCCCCTCTTTCGTCTTCGTTCATTGGTAACTTTACTTGGAGCTGTATTTTTATTTGCCACATGATATGTGTTTTGCTGGAGCGTATTGTATGATATTAGTATTTGATTTTTAGTTTACAACAATCATCCTTGATGTACACACCTTTTGGGGAGAAGCCCACTTGATTTAAATTTATTATAATACTCTATGTGCTTCACTTATATCTTTTGAGCTAAATAATTTTTGCTCTAGTACTTCACTTATACTTTTTAGAGCACGACGGTGGTTTAATTTTAAAAAAAAATTTGAGCTCTCATGCTTCATTTATATTATTTTGAGAGTCTTTTAGAACATCATGGTATTTGCTATGGTTATAAAATTGGTCATAGAATGGTAGGCATCCTAGTTGGGTATAATAAAAACTATCATAGAAAGTGCATTAAACACTAGGATCAATTTGAGGCTTGATAATTGTTTTGAGATATAAAGGTAGTAATGTTAGAACCATGCTAGTGGGTAATTATGAAACTGAGAAATACTTGTGTTGAAGTTGGCAAGTCCCGTAGCATGCACGTATGGTAAAAGTCGTGTGACAAATTTGTTGCATGAGGTGCTCTTTTGAGTGTCTTCCTTATGAGTGGCAGTCAGGGACGAGCGATGGTCTTTTCCTACCAATCTATCCCTCTAGGAGCATGCGTAGTAGTACTTTGCTTCGAGGGCTAAGTAGATTTTTGCAATAAGTATATGAGTTCTTTATGACTAATGTGAGTCCATGGATATACGCACACTCACCCTTCCACTTTGCTAATCTCTATTGTGCCGCGCAAACTTCGCCGGTATCATGCACCCATTATGGAATTTCCATAGCCATTCCGAGATATATTGCCATGCAATTTTCCACCGTTCCGTTATTACGACACGTTCCATCATTGTCATATTGCTCATTGCATGATCATGTAGTTGACATTGTATTTGTGGCAAAGCCACCTTCATAATTTTCATACATGTCACTCTTGATTTATTGCATATCCGGTACACCGCCGGAGGCATTCATATAGAGTCATATTTTGTTCTAAGTGTTGAGTTGTAATTCTCGAGTTGTAAATTAATAAAAGTGTGATGATCTTCATTATTAGAGCATTGTCCCAAGTGAGGAAAGGATGATGAAGACTATGATTTCCCCACAAGTCGGGATGAGACTTCGGACTTTATAAAAATAAAATAGGCCAAAGAAGCCCATGAAAAAAAAGAGGCCAAAGAAGCCCACCAAAAAGAAGAAAAAAGAAAAAAAGAAAGTAAAAAATGAGAGAAAAAGAGAGAAGGGGCAATGCTACTATCTCTTTTTCCACACTTGTGCTTCAAAATAGCACCATGATCTTCATGATAGAGAGTCTCTTGTGTTGTCACTTTCATATACTAGTGGAAATTTTTCATTATAGGACTTGCCTTGTATATTCAAATGATGGGCTTCCTCAAAATGACCTAGGCCTTCGTGAGCAAGCAAGTTGGATGCACGCCCACTTAGTTTCTTTTGTTGAGCTTTCATACATTTATAGCTCTAGTGCATCCTTTGCATGACAATCCCTACTCACTCACATTGATTTCTATTGATGGGCATCTCCATAGCCCGTTAATACGCCTAGTTGATGTGAGACTATCTTCTCCCTTTTTGTCCTCACAACCACCACCATATACCACCATAGTGCTATGTCCATGGCTTACGCTCATGTATTGCGTAAGAGTTGAAAAAAGCTGAAGCACGTTGAAAAGTATGAACCAATTGTTTGGCTCATCATCGGGGTTGTGCATGATGGGAGTATCTTGTGTAATGAAAATGAAGCATGGCCTAACTATATGATTTTGTAGGGATAAGCTTTCTTTGGCTATGCTATTTTGATAGGACATGATTATTTGTTAGTATGCTTTGAGTATTACTATTTTTATGTTTTATAAGCTTTTATTTTGAATCAATTGGATCTGAACAATCATGCCACAATAAAGAGAAATACATTAAGAATTATGCTATGTAGCATTCCACATCTAAAATTCTGTTTTTATCATTGACCTACTCGAGGACGAGCAGGAATTAAGCTTGGGGATGCTTGATACGTCTTCAACATATCTATAATTTTTTATTGTTCCATGCTATTATATTACCTGTTTTGAATGTTTATGGGTTTTACTTTACACATTTATATCATTTTTTGGGACTAACCTACTAACCGGAGGCCCAGCCCATATTGCTGTTTTCTTTTCCTATTTCAGTATTTCGAAGAAAAGGAATATCAAATGGAGTCCAAATGGAATGAAACCTTCGGGAGCGTGATTTTTGGAACGAACGTGATCCAGAGGACTTGGAGTGCAAGTCAAGAAGCGATCGAGGCGGCCACGAGGGTGGAGGGCGCACCCACCCCTATAGGGTGCGCCCCCTCGGGCGGCCACTGACGTACTTCTTCCTCCTATATATATCTACGTGCCCCGAAAACATCCAGGGAGCAACCGAAACACAATTTCCACCGCCGTAACCTTCTGTATCCGCGAGATCCCATCTTGTAGCCTTCACCGGTGATCCACCGGAGGGGGAATCCACCACGGAGGGCTTCTACATCAACACCATAGCCCTTCCGATGAGTTGTGAGTAGTTTACCACAGACCTTTGGGTCCATAGTTATTAGCTAGATGGTTTCTTCTCTCTTTTTGTATCTCAATACCATGTTCCCCCCCTCTCTTGTGGAGATATATTCGATGTAACTCTTTTTGCGGTGTGTTTGTTGAGACCCGATGAATTGTGGGTTTGTGATCAATTTATCTATGAGAAATATTTGAATCTCCTCTGAATTATTTTATGTATGATTGAGTTATCTTTGCAAGTCTCTTCGAATTATCGGTTTAGTTTGGCCTACTAGATTGATCTTTCTTGCCATGGGAGAAGTGCTTAGCTTTGGATTCAATCTTGCGGTGTCCTTTCCCAGTGAAAGCAGGGGCGACAAGGCACGTATTGTATTGTTGCCATCGAGGATAAAAAGATGGGGTTTATATCATATTGCATGAGTTTATCCCTCTACATCATGTCATCTTTCTTAATGTGTTACTCTGTTCTTATGAACTTAATACTCTAGATGCATGCTGGATAGCGGTCAATATGTGGAGTAATAGTAGTAGATGCAGGCAGGAGTCGGTCTACTTGTCACGGACGTGATGCCTATATACATGATCATGCCTCGATAATCTCATAATTATTCGCTTTTCTATCAATTGCTCGATAGTAATTTGTTCACCCACCGTAATACTTATGCTATCTTGAGAGAAGCCTCTAGTGAAACCTATGGCCCTCGGGTCTATCTTTTATCATCTAAGCTTTCAATCTACTTTTTTTTGCATCTTTACTTTTCCGATCTGTATCATAAAATACCAAAAAGATATTTATCTTATCATATTATCTCTATCAGACCTCACTTTCGCAAGTGGCCGAGAAGGGATTGACAACCCCTTTATCGTGTTGGTTGCGAGTTCTTTGTTTGTTTGTGTAGGTGCGTGGGACTTTTGAGGAGCCTCCTACTGGATTGATACCTTGGTTCTCAAAAACTGAGGGGAATATTTACGCTACTATGCTGCATCACCCTTTCCTCTTCAAGGAAAACCAATGCAAGCTCAAGACGTAGCAAGGACAGGGGCGGTTAATAAGTCGCGAGGGTCCATTGGTTTCAGGCCCAACGTGTGGTAGTAGCTGTTCGTGGATCACAAACACAGAACTTAGCTTGTGAGGATGGTTTCAATGAGACAACCCACCACGTACTCCTACATGGCCTCTCACCGCTACCTTTACCAAATCGTGTGCATACACTTAGCTCACACACAGTAGGACATGTTCATCACCATTCCAATTTGTTCTCGATGAATCAGACCTGACTCAACTCTAAGCAGTAGCAGGCATGACAAACAAGCATGAATGAGTAGGCACATCAGGGATCAAACAACTCCTACTCATGCTAGTGGGTTTCATCTATTTATTGTGGCAATGACAGGTCATGCAGAGGAAAAGGGGTTCAACTACCGCAACATGTAGCAGATGAATCGTTGTTGTACTAATGCAGTAAAAGAGAGCAGGAGCGAGAGAGTGGGATTGTATTGGAATGAACAAGGGAGTTTTGCTTGCCTGGCACTTCTGAAGATAGTATAGCTCTTCATCGGTGTCATCGAACTCATCATCAGCACCACGTCTACTGAGAGGGGACAAATACCGGCAAACAAGGAAGAACACAATCAATGCAATGCAACAATTATGATGCATGATAATGACATGGCAATATGCTGTGATTTGAGCTAATGCAACTAAAACCAGAAGGGTTTGGGCTATTTTGAACCCAAGGTTCAAGTTCAAAATCAAACTATAAACTTATAAAGTGCATTATCATGTTTTGATCTAAATAGCAAGGCTAAGTTGCTTTATCATGCATGAAACTAGTACAGATGAATAGACTGGATTTTTTCTGATCATTTTTCATATATAAATTATTTCATTTGGAGCTATGGTTGATTTTATATGACTTTTAGAAGTTTTAGCTATTTTCTGGAATTTCTGAATTATTTTAAATACAGAAATTACTTACGGCATCAGCATGACATTGGTGTGACGTTAGCAAGTCAACAGGGCTGGTCCAGGTCAAACCTCGCCTGTGGGGCCCACTGGTCAGTGACGCAACTAATTAACAGAGTTAACTAGTGTTAAGTTAAATACTAACCTAAGTTAATTAGAGACTGGGCCCACATGTCAGTGACCCAGTGGGAAGTCAAACCCCTGGTCAAATGAGTCAAACTCGCCAGTGGCTCGACGTCGGTGAGGCCGAATGCGGCGGAGGGCTCGGGTTCACTGCTCCGGCGACCAAACGACCGACGAAGAGCAACTACACGGAGCTGGCGGGATGGCGCATCCAACGGTGGCGGTGGCTGGAGCTGGGGTGACTGGAGCTGACGGTGGCAAGCTCTAAGGCAACGGCCAGAGTTCGAGCGAGCCCAGGTTCAGCATTAGGGAGCACGACAGGGGGCACGGAGGGGTGCTACGGCCTCCTAGGGGTGCACTAAGCATGGTGACGCGCTCAGTTGCGGCTCTAGGTGACGGTGGCCACGCGGTGACATGGCTAGTGGAGCCAAGCTCCCGATCGTGATGACTAGCAGGGTTGCGGGGCAGCTCGAGCGACGTGGATAGGGGGAGAAGGAATAGGAGCTCACGGTGAGTGTAGGGGTGGCCTCGGCGAGCTCGGGGAAGCAGCGGAGCGGGCGCATGGTCGCCGGCGATCTCGGCGGACCGAGGTTGAAGAAGACGGCGATGTTGGCGTTCGAGGGTGTCCGGCAGAGCGTGGCTCGGTGAGGAGATCGAGGACGATGTAATGGAGCTCTTGGGCACGTCGAGAGATCAAGGGGGAGGCTCTGGGTGCGGCAACAGTGAGCGGCGCTGATGAGCTTCGCTCAGTTGTTGCATGCGAGAGAACCAGAGGAGGGGAGAAGCTCGAGGAGAGAGTGAGAGGGGCCTGGGGGGTGCGTGGCATCATCTAGGGCGTCTAGAGGGAGAAGGGGGCAGCCAGGCAGGGAGGAGGTGGCCACACGGCGGTGCGTGTGCGTCGGGCACGCGCCCGTCCTCCTAGCGAGGAGGAAGACAACAGGAGGAGGTGGCCAGGTGGGCTGGGCCGCCAGGTAAGGCTCAGGTAGGTTTCCCTCTCTCTCTCTGCCTTTTGTTTTTATTTCTCTTTTCTATTCTCTGTATTTTGTTTTGATTTGATTTAAACATCAAATCATTTTGTTAACTTTCTGTAAATTGTTATGTGAGGTCAGAAACCAGTCCAAGGTCACATGAAAATTACAAACATAATTGAACTTTATTCTTATATAACAGAAATAAATCCAACCCAAATATGTCATTGATTTAATTAAAAGGCCCAAAATAAATATTTTTGTGATTCCAAAAATATTTGTTTGAACTTTTCCTCTTACCAATATTTTCACAGAGTAACAAGAACATTTTCTTGGTCTCATTTCATGAGAATTAAATGTTCATTATTTTTGAACCAATTTCTGAGGGTTTCAACAAACCTCAATTCAACTTTAGAAATTTTTGACATGATGCATGAGTGCAGATGCAACTATTTCACTCAGGTATTCTAAGGATGT
This sequence comes from Triticum dicoccoides, assembly GCF_002162155.2. Classification (NCBI taxonomy): domain Eukaryota; kingdom Viridiplantae; phylum Streptophyta; class Magnoliopsida; order Poales; family Poaceae; genus Triticum; species Triticum dicoccoides. Next base: position 684,373,983 of record NC_041385.1, on the reverse strand, counting down.
GACATTTTGGTACTGAGAAAATAGATGATTGGTCAAGCAAACTCGGTGGGGCCGATTGCACAAACTCGATGGGACCAAAATTGTTGCAACAGACAACAGGGAATTTGCAATCCCATCTCGGTGAGACCGAGATCCCATCGGTGAGACCGAACTGATTAGGGTTTGGCAGTGGCTATGTCAGACTGAACTCGGTGGCGCCGGATATATCAAATCGGTGGGGCCGAGTTTGACTTTTGGGTTTAGGACATATGTGGATATGAGAAAGTGGTTGAGGGCTTTGGAGCATATCACTAAGAACTTTGACCAAGCAAGCAATTAAGAAACACATCATCCCCTTTTAATAGTATTGGCTTTCCTATGGACTCAATGTGATCTTGGATCACTAAAATGGAAATGCAGAGTCTTGAGCTTTTGCCAATGTTTGTCCTTAGCATCTTGAAGGGTTTCCACATCCTCTTGTCCATGTCCATGCCACTCCAATGTTGAACTTATCTGAAATATACTAGGTAGAAATATTAGTCCAACAAGAGATATGTTGACATTAATTACCAAAATCACAGAGGGAGCACTTGTGCTTTCAATCTCCCCCTTTTTGGTAATTGATGACAACATACATCAAAGCTTTAGATAAAGATATGAAGAAGGTAGCAAGTAAAGCTTTGGAAAGACATGCATCATGCATTAGCTCCCCCTACATGTATGCAACCATGTGATGATAGATCATAAGAGTATGAGAATGCATAAACATGACAGAGCAAGCAATGAGCTGCACGTGTCTTGGCTATATGCATCAGAGTAAATGGTGTAGATACTGGAAATATACCTTCATGTTCATGAATCTCTCTTGCAAACAATATATACCACAACAAGAGATCTTCATGCACATGAGTGTTATGCATATACTTACCTTGTGGTCTTGAACTAGATTTGAAAGAGATGTACCCGGGTAAACAAGGTTGGATAACACAAGAACATCTACTAGACAGAGCAAGAACATGAGAACACAAGAATACTAAAATTGGGATGACATGTAGAGAGTGAGTACACTACAAAAAAAAGACACATCTGTGACATTTTGGGCCAAACGAATTTTTTTCTGTCATACTTATGACACTTCTATGACGATAATTGTGACAAAACCCAGTATCATCATAGATGTGGTGGGATCCTACTTCTATGACAAAAAATCATGACAGAAAATGGGCTTTTCGTCCTGAGCGGTCCGGAGACGCAGCTGCATGACATTCTTTGGGATGTCCATGACGGAAAAAACCATGGTAGAAGCGAGGGCGAGGAAAATATCAGGGTGTTCCCGGTTATGGCGGGTGGTTTGGGCCGAGCAATGCACGCAGGTTTCGTGTTTCTCTCATACACGCACGCGTGTGGGTGCGAGGCATTGGGCTCTAACTGAACCCGAGCGAGGCGTTCGCCTACCAAACCCGAGCGATTGCACTGCAGGCTACATGTTACTGAACCCAAGTGATCGATTGATGGTTGTTAACTAAACTCGATCGAGCGATTCCTTCGCTACTACTGCTAACTGAAGCCGACCGATGCTGCCTCTGGATGAAGAGTGAGCATTGCTTGGGGGGTTTGGATGAATAGTTCTCGGTGGGGGTGGATGAACAGGACCCCGTGGTGTTGCCTCTCGATGAACAGGACCCCGAGCCGGTTGGGGCTGGATGAAAAGGACCCCATGGAGGGCTAGATGAACAGGACGACCCCGTGGAGGGCTGGATGAATAGTAGACGGTGGAGGGGTGGATGAACATTAACCCGTGGAGGGGTGGTTGAACAGGAGCCCATGGAGAGGGGTGGTTGAACAGTAGCCGGTGGAGTAGCGCGCGGTGGAGGCTGGATGAACAGTCGCAGGTGGAGTCTGGAGGAGTTCGACGGTGGATGAACAATAGCCCGTGGAGGCTGGAGGAGGTCAACGGTGGAGATGAACAGTATCCTGTGGAGTCCCGTTTTGCGGTATGCCACACCCCTCCCGATGAACAGGAACCCCGTTTTGACCATAGCGCTCCAACACAAGTCCGTTTCCTCCGTTTTGCGGTACGCCACACCCCTCCCGATCAACAGGACCCCGTTTCTACTATAGGAGGTCCAACACAAGTCCATTTCCTCCGAATTGCGGTACGCCAGACCCCTCTCGATGAACAGGATCCCATTTCGAACATGGCTGGTCGAACACAAGGCCGTTTCCTCCATTGTGCGGTATGCTAGGCATCGTTTCCATCGGTTGTTTCGTCCAAGCCGGTTGGCTCCCACGCGTTCCGTTGCCTCTCCATGAGCACGATGCATTCCGTTGCCTCCCCATGAAGACGACAATGACGTAGTTTCTCCATTCTGACCCAGCCATGTACACTAGCCCTGGCCGTACGTATGCGCGAGTAGGCATTCGAGATCCTGCCCGTATGTACATACGTGGCTGTATTTTCTTTCTTGCACACTGGTCACTGTACGTACGTGTACATTCTACGTGTGCGCCTCTACTACGACACGTGCGCGCCTCTACATCGAACAGTATGTATGTACACATTCACGACCAGAATGACAATGCTACGTATGCTTCGACCAGGTGGGTCCCGACTGTCAGGCACTTCCTTGCGTGCAAAGATGTAGCTGGTGGGTCCCAGCAGTCCGGGGGCGAATCATTTTTTTTGCCCGAATGAACTTCCTTTCATGCGAAGATGTAGCTAGTGAGTCCCAGCATTCAGGAGGGAAACATTTTTTCCGCGAAATACGGTGGGCCATCCGGTGGGTCCCTGCTGTCAGGTGGAGGAATCATTATTTTCCCTGTAATAAGGAGGCACTTCCTTGCTGCAGCCGTGGACCCAGCTGCCAGCCTCTCCATGTACAGTCCACGTCCGATGGAAGTCGTTCCTTGACCATGTTGACCACACCGCACCGAGAGCACTAGGGCGGTGTACGACGGTGAGGCCTAGGAAGGGGACGACACGGAGCCGGGGAAGACGCGGCAGTGGAAGCCCGCGCGGAGAGGAGTACAAGGGTTCACTGGTTCGGCTGCAGTGTGAGGCTGCCGTCACCACAGGGCCTGGCCAGTGGTGGGAATAGTAGGGGGCAGTGAGGCCTCCGCGGCAGCACAGCCGGCCACGGGAGGCAGGAGCATGCGGCACGACCGGCGCTGGTTTGGGCGGCTAGAGCAAGAAGACCAGAGGTTGAAGAAGCACTACGTCCGTTGGATGGACATCGTACGGTCACTGGAGCTAGAATCGTTCATATTGACTAAGTTGACAAAGCCCTCCGTCCCCGTCAACTTAGTAGGCGCACAAGTTAGCCTCCCACCAAGGTGGGTCCCAGCTAGCAGGGGGAGTATTCATTTTTTTGTGCGTAATAAGGAGGCACTTCCGGTGGGTCCGAGATGATAGCGGGGGGGACGTTTTTTTCGCGAAATACAGTGGCACGTCCGGTGGATCCCAACAGTCAGGGGGGAAATGTTTGCTTCGTGAAATACGGTGGCCCGTCCGGTGGGTCCCTGCTGTCAGGTGGAGGAATAATTATTTTGCGCATAATAAGGAGGCACTTCCTTACGGCTGCCGTGGAGCCAGCTGTCTGCCTCTCCACGTACAGTACTCTTCCGATGGAAGTTGGTCATTGACCACATTGACCACGCCGCGCCGAGAGCACCACGACGGTGGATGACGGTGAGGCCTAGGGAGGGGACGATGCGGAGCCGGAGAAGACGCAATAGTGGATGCCCACGTGGAGAGGAGTATGAGGGTTCACTAGTTCGGCTACGGTGTGAGGTTGCCGTCGCCGCAGAATAGTAGGGGTGTGGGTGAGTGGAGGGATGGCCTGGCCAGCGGTGGGAGTAGTAGGGGGCGGTGAGGCCTCCACGACAACACAACCGTCCATGAGAGGCGGGAGCAGGCGGCACGACCAGTGCTGCTTTGGGCGGCTGGAGCAAGAAGACCAGAGGTTGAAGAAGCACTACGGCCGTTAGATGGACATCGTACGGTCACTGGAGCTAGAATCGTTCATATATTGACTAGGTTGACAAAGCCCTCCATCCCCGTCAACTTAGTAGACCCACAAGTCAGCCTCCCACTATGGTGGGTCCCACCTGGCAAGGGTGTATTCATTTTTTTGTGCGCAATAAGAAGGCACTCCCTTGCGTGCGACAATATAGTTGGTGGGTCTGACCTGTCAGTGGAGGGAACTTTTTTTCACGAAATACAGAGGCCCTTCCGGCGGGTCCCAGATGTCAGGTGGAGGAATCATTATTTTCCGTGTAATAGGGAGGCATTTCCTTGTGTGCGGCCGTGGACCCAGCTGTGAGCCTCTCCACGTACAGTCCACTTCCGATGGATGTTGCTCGTTGACCACGTTGACCACGCCACGCTGAGAGCACCAGGGCGATGGACGACAGTGAGGCCTACGAAGGGAACAACACGGAGCCGGGGAAGACACGGCAGTGGCTGCCCACGTGGTGGAGAGTACGAGGGTTGACTGGTTCGGCTGCCGTTGCCGGAAAATAATAGGAGGTGTGGGTGAGTAGAGGGATAGACAATCCAGGGATGCGAGTATGATGGGGCCGTGAGGCCTGCCCGGCAGCACAGCCGGCCATGGGAGGCGGGAGCAGGCGGTTCCGACGGTGCTGGTTTGGGCGGCTGGGGCAGGAAGATCAGAGACTGAAGAAGCACGATTGCCACTAGATTGACATCTAACGGTCTAACGCTGGTAGAGTCGATTGTTGACTAAGTTTCTTTTTTGAGAAACCTTGTGTGTGCATGAACTTAGTAGGCCCACAAGTCAGCCTCCAAATCTGTGGCAGACAACATAGAGCCCATTTGCTATTTTTTAATAATTTTCAGCCCATTTGCTAATTCTTAAGTTATTTATTACAAGCCAATTTCTGCCCAGGACCACGGTCAAAAATTTCAACCTTATTTTGCATATTTCGGTGGAGTCCGAACTGTTGTAATCCTGAAATGATAAACATTTTTATTTGAACTTATTGATTTGCCAAAAAAATCATTTTGTTTTTGTAAGCAAATAAGACGTGGGACAATTGAGTTGGTTTAAGGGAAAACCAGTGGTAAAAAAATCAGTGTTGGGAGGGAAAACAACAACAAAAATAATGATGTAAATATGTAAAGGGAATTTATGTATTTTCAATATAATGATACGTGTATATGAACTAGTAAAACTATAGGTAGAGATTAGAAAACAGATGTAGGACATGCGTTTCAACAGGAAAATAGAACTGGGCTGTGTGTTTGATTCAGTAAAAAAACTGCCTGCGGGTGTTGTAAGACAAAATTTAACTAAAGTTGGCGGGCCAGAGGCCAGTAGATACCTGCTAGATCTTTGTGCCTCATTGTCATCATGGGCTGCGCCTGTTAAAAACAAAACCAAGCCTGAGCAGTCTACAGCCCAGTTGAAACTTGCTCGATCGGAAAAAACAATATACGTGCTTAATAAACGAGAGAATTCTGCAAGTACAAACTAATAACTGGGATGCAGCAGGGATATTGTTTTTTCATCGTGATATTAAGTGCATGCACTTGTTTCGGAAAAGGAATTTGAACGGCAGGTGCTTATGCTACCCATCAAATAAAAATCAGGTGCCTGAAAATTCGTTTCAAAACAAATGATTCAGCTTTATATCCGTGTCGACCCTCGGCATGATGGTTGGAAGCAAATGCAAGTTCATACCAATAGATCGTTAACAGCAATACCAACCTGCGGACAAGAAGGTAGTACAAGTACCAATACCAAACTAACTTATAATCTTTTTACTCCTGGCCCTAGTGTTCGTCTGGTAGAAAATCTTGCAGAGGACCAGCTCCCGCTCCTTCTCTTGCTCCAGGTCCCCGAGGTGGTACTGGTGCGTCATCCAGTTGGTCCTCTGCTAGTCAAAGTTTTTGTTGGTGTGCAACACCAGAACCTTTTTGCTGCCCGTCTGCCGGCCATTGACCATCACCGGCAATGTATTGCCGGTCTTGTGCCACATCGCATGCATGCCACACTCCGACTGTATCTTGCGACACGTCCATGTGCCCCTTTTGAACACCCTGGAATTGCATTGGAAGAAATGCTTGCTTAGGCCACTCAGTGTGATACCTGCAGAATTGTCGAATACATGTTTAGTGTATGCAGTTAGCATTTTCATAGGTTTAACTAACAAAAAATGCTTGCTTAGGCCACTCAGAAATTCTTGCTTAGGCCACTCTTTGGCATGTTGCAGTCACTTGTTTCACTTTTTATTAACTGTCAAATTGTAATTGCTTCACCAGGTCTGCGTCTAAAAAGAAAAATAAAGTTATAAACAAAGGAACATGTTTGTGCAAGTAGACAGACGATCAGTGTCTTACCTGGAAGTTTCTCAGGATGGGTGTAGCATATGTCGGGCTCGCTGTTGATGGTTGGTATGAAAAAATCGATGAGAGGGTGAGATCTCGCGCTGTCAGCACTCAATTTGGCCTCAAGGTGCTCGATCAGCTCCTGATCTGTGGGATCGAACTTGACGCCAGCCGGCAGCACCGGCCAATCCTTCTTCGACTTGCACCGGTTAATTCCAGTTATATGGTACTCAATGTATGATCAATCGACTGTTTTAAGTGAATGATGAAAGATTTTGACAGATAAGTGGTACTCCAAATATGAAGTCCAGAATACCCGAAGATGTCGCCGGGATTCTTGTGTCACCTCACGCGTAGCGTGTTGTCATGTCAATTCAATGTGTGGACATGATGAATAATTTGATCGACGTATACTAGTACTGCTACTGTACTACTTACTAGTCGTATTTAGTGTCACATTTTAACCATAGGTTTAACTAACAAGTACACACTTGAAGCCTAATATCCATCATCATCATCCCCGTCAACTTAGTAGACCCACAAGTCAGCCTCCCACCATGTCAATTCAATATATGGCTTCTGCACAACATGCCCATCATCATTGTCAGTACATCCTATGAGGTGAGTTAGGATGCACTTGATCCTAGGAAGGTATCTATCCTTCAAACCAGAGGAGTGCTTCAAACTAACAACAGTACGTAATATCGAATAAAAGAGGGTCATGCTACAACAGCAGAATACATGGCTCAGTCTAGATATCAGTACGAATCAAGTTGTGCATATTAGCTGTTGGCATGAACCACATCGCCACATGTCGGGTTTGCAAAAGCCATCCATCACATGGAAGCTTGATGCCTTTCACACACTAAAGATTATCTGGCAACAAGTTGTGTCGACGAATCTCTAGATATGGTGATTCATGAAACCCATGGTATGATGTGTAAACACAGTCCCCCCAAGCGAATGGAAGTTGCATAGCACAGTAATCATCGTTGATGATATGATCGATGATTGGTTGGATGATCGGATAATTGAGCCCGAGGAACATGGAGTGGTTGCCGAGGCTGTAAACCCGCCTCTAGTTGAATACGCCCGGCCCAACGGAGCTGGGATCTTTCTCGAACATGAAGCAGCCATAGCCATCGATGTCACGAAAGCCCCATGCATTGTACTGCATGTGGTTTGATGTAATGGTTTGGTCAATTTGGTACATGCGAATGAGCATCAAATGACTACCATTAGCTGAACGAGCGATAAACCACCACCCATCGGTCGGTATGATTCCAGGTCCTAGAATCATGAAGGCCAGCGCATTTGCGTCTGCTGCAACAATTCAAATTGGAGACCAAAAGGACAAAAATAAACAATCATGTTCAGAGTATGTGTGGAATTAAGATTATTATAACAGTGACACATATCATAGACAGAGAATTGCAATGCTGTGGTCATAATCATACCCCAAGTTAAAAAAATAAGCCAATGGCTTTCATATTCTAGCAATATGTCATGGTTCAAACATCATGTAACAATGAGAGGAAAACAGCTATGACAGAGCCTACTCATACTCTACTATAGCACTTACTACTACTGTTCTCATATCAACTCTAAGCAATAACATGCGTTGTTATAAAAATCTTGGAAATGAGAGTAACATATAGAAATCATGATGTTGTGCTCATAATATCTATTCTAACAATCATTAGATGCCAATTGTTCTCATATCAATTCTAACAATAACATGTGTGGTCATAAAAATATAGGAAATGAGAGGAACATATAGCAATGGTGTGGTTATAGACATACTATCTATTCTAAATTTGTAACAATGAACAGGAAGTCGTATTCATAAGGTAAAGATGAGATGAGATAGAACAATTACACGACGCTAGATTCCACCAGTATAGGCAGCCAATCTGTGCATCGACCACGTAAACGATGCCATCATGCACTATAGCATCAGACAGAAATGTTGCCTCAACAGGATTGACGATGAGCCATAACCATGTATGGCGACCAGAATCCAGATAGACTAATCCCATGTCAAACAAGGCAATGAGCTTGTAATCCATGTAGTCTTCTGATGGTGTGGGCACTTCGCAGATTACAACTTTCAGCAAATTGAGGTCGAGCCAAAAGCTTGACGCGTCTTGTGTGTAGTAGGCAGGAGTGGCCGGCGGACCGCGAGGCTCGATGGCGGCGGTATTCAACAATGGAAGGGTGATCTCTCGCTGGGTGTAGATATCCACGAGATGCCACAGACTATCGAATTGGTGGATGAGGACACTCTAGTTGGCCTTCTTGCCCGCCTAGTAGTGGCTGTGCATGAAGGACATGTGGACGGGTAGTGGTAGCATGTCGAGGGGCACCACGGAAACCTCCGTAGGATCGTCAAGTCGGTGTCTGGGCCACCTGCGAGGATCGGGCATCAGCAAGCAGGTTGTCTTGAAAAGATCCGGCCGGTTGTAGATGAGTAGACGGTACAAAGACAACGAGCATGCGACCAGACGGACGGTGCTGAGCCAGCGGGGAAGTGGATTCGGGCGGCCGAGCGAAGAAGCTTCTCCTCATCTGGCCGAGCAGTGAGCCGGGGGATATGGTACGTGCGAGCTACCAAGGAAGATGGCACGGGCAGGCGAGCAGTGAGCGGGGGTAAATGGTGTGCGGCTGACGATGGGGAAGAGAGGAGGAAGAAGAAGAGAGGAGGAATAATAGTGGAAGACGCGGAAGAAAGTGCATTAAATCTCAATTTTAATAGTACTACTACCAGGATATACCGTCCTTCGGAGTGTAAATAGTTACACCGATGACATGTGGGTCTACCACAAGAGGGCCCATATGTTAGTTAATGGAGGACAGAGGTGCATAGGCGTATTCGCGGAAGCGTGCTCTACTGGCAAACATGATGGCAATACTGGGCAAGGTTGATTTACTAACACCAACACGCTGGTTCAGCTTATTAATTAAGTGTCCCATCTGCTGCAGCGTTTATTGTCACTTCACTGCGAAGACTAGTTGAATAGTTCTCTTTGACCGAGATGGGGAATAATGAATCGCGAAGACTTCCTTTCTACAGTATCCCTATGCCTCTACGCTCACTTCACTCATTTTGCTCCGTACGTAGTCACTTGTTGAAATCTCTAGAAAGACAAATACTCCATTTTCGGGAATAGAGGGAGGCTTTTACTCCGTATTTGGGAACAGAGGGAGGCTTTTACTCCGTATTTGGGAACAAAGGGAGTATCACCATATGGAGGGAACAGAGGAAGCTTGAAATATGAACATGTCAATGGGAGGGAGTAAGCCCCATGAATGCATCACTCACATGTACACATGGACGCACGCAACACTCACGCACCCATGCGGCAGACAACACACGACGCAACACACATGCTCATGCTCAAGTGCTCAACCTACTCCCTACGTCCGTGAAAGACTGTACATTTAGAGATTTACACATTGACCAGGGCATAATTAACGCCCAAAAGTAGCAGACTTATGTGTGCATGCGACCATTGAGAGAAGAAGATTAAATGAAGGCCGTTGCATGCTGTAATTAAGGATAGACATGTAGCCTATACCTAGAGCACAAGTTGGTGAATTAGTCAATCAATATCGATTTAGATTAAAAGCTAAATGCATTAGAAGTGTAGATGTACTACACTCTTTGTTTTTTAGCCGATGTACACTCTCTGTTGGAAGACCGAGGGAGTTCACGTGCATGCACTCACATACACAGCCAGGGTGGTTCACACGCAAGGGTTGGACTCCTATCGCGGTTGTGTAAAGTTTTGTTTAACTGATTTCTTTGCTCTGCCAACTGATAGGTGGGACCCAGAAACCAGGTGACAATTTAACCAGGCAACAAAGTGCCACGTCGACTATGTGGCCGGTCAGTAGGGTGCAATACGGTGCTCTACGATGAGCTAGTGATCATATAATCACCACAAAACTATATATAGTGACCATAAAGAGCGTATTCTTACATATGTTGACCGCCAGTGTATTTTTCTCGTTTCAAATTAAGCCATATTAACCGTTAAGGACGCAGTATGGACTAGTACTAGTACTAGTACTGCTTTGATGTGTCCCGTCAACTCGCCGGACGAGGAGAAGCTTGCTTACTATGCCTCTCCCTCGCCCACGCGCGCGGTGCTTCGCAGGACGAGGAGAGGGTTTTGACTACAGCACCCTCTCCCTCTCCCTCTCCCTCGCCCTAGCCCTCGCGGTGGTCATGCAGTAGTTCAATCAGTGTCAGATTGCCAGCATATTGTACTGTAGTATCATCATTGTTGGACCTTCTGAAGAGGCGAAGAGCCAAGTGCAAGGTTCACAGGAGTACGAACTGTTGAACCTCCCGAAGAGGCAAAGAGCCAAGCGCAAGGTTTTATAGGAGTTGTCGTCCTAGTAGGAGTGTACTACAACTATGGAGAACGATGCTACTGTATGATGCCGCCACGTCACGTATATCGAAAGTTGTGCCATCTTTTTTCTCAAAGAGCGTGTTGGAGCCCATGCAACAACCACACAAGTTGCATGTACACATAACAGATTTACTAGTAATAAATTCTAAAGGACAAATGCCAGTATGCCACACAAGTTCATCTCCAATTCATGTGATAAATTTGTGCACGACTAGTCTACATATATTCACAGCGCTACCGTTCACAATTTACCCCACTCCACTTACACGTTATAGATGGGCTACATGTCCTCCTCCAGGTTCCAGTCCCAGGTGTTGTTCATGTATGGCACGATCCATAGCGGTGGGCAATAGGAATCATTGTCGCAGCTTTCTAGTCCGGTTCCACACGATGGAGACTCATCCAAGCTGAAGCGGCATAAATCAGGGATAGCGTGTCCCAACATGTCGTTCATCCGGCAGTGCACACTGAAGACACAACCATGCTTCATGAACGGCAGGCCTTCCGTGTCGTGCACGGAAGGTGGCGTCCGCTTCACAATGGGGTAGTTGTCCCCAATGAAAAGCGAGTACTCTCCAAGAGTGTTCCTCGGCACCCACGTTGCATCACGGGGGTCGAACTTGGCACCGTTCATCTGGTACACGTGGCATCTCAGATCTGGACACATGGTGACGTACATAGTCAAGATCCATGCATAATAATGTTGTGCTCAAATATGGCGGTCGGTAATACTGTGTAGCAAATAGTACTACTCCGGTATAGAGGAAGTAAAATAACCGGCTTATTATATCCAACCACTCTTGGCTACATGGATGAGATAGTAAGACATGGAAAAACAAAAATGGTGGCAGCTAGTGGGTTCAAGTCTTCAAGGGCCTAGCTAGCTATACGCGTCCTCCAAGGTAAAAAGTACTCCTACTAGTACTAGTAAGTACTAGTACAACAATGAAAGAGAAGGCGAGAGGGTTAAAAAAATGGAATACCTGGGTAGATGGTGACGGTCCGATCGTGGTAGATTGTGTGACCATGTTGCACATCAGTGGCACCATGGGCAACGACTGCTAAGATAGTTGATCCCAATATGCCAAAGTTGACTACAAGGTTCCAGGTTAGACCGAATCACTGATGCAAATGCACATCCAGGATCGGCGATCTTATTTTGATCGGGGGATGACTGGTCCCTGCAAAATAATGGAGTACCGTTAGGGATACAAATGATGGTTTGTGCATTCTGTTTGTAATCTCCCATACCGTAGGATGGCAACTAGATGAAACAAGTCCCCTGGCTTGTCACCGCAAAGATGCGTCCTAGATGGCGCACGGCGTTTTCGAACGTGTAGGGGTACAAATCTGTCGCCGCCAACATGTGCCAGCCTCTGGCGTTACTGCCTCTTGCATTGATGGCAATCCTTATGTCGAACACCGCGATGAGATAGTAATTGTCGTAGCCGCGTCGCTTTGTCAGCGGGTGCACAATTGCTATCTTCTTCAATCTCATGTAGGCATCGTCATATGTATTCAAGCCCAGCCAGTCCGGAAGGTCGATCCCACTGGTGGAGAAGGGGTCTACCGGAACGGCCCCACTGCTGTGGATGTTTGTCACATCCCTGGTCCTGGTATGTAGTAGGCTAGCCCTTCATGTGTGCATCATGTTTAACTTTTCAAATGAACTTGAAATGGGGACTGATCAAACCCTAGCACCAGATCAAATCAAATAGGTTCAACATAAAATCATTTCAATGAACCTGAAATGCCCTTCTAAATTGTTCATCATCTTTGCCTTGGTCTTAAACCTCTGAAAAAAATGGTCCACAATTTTCTAGGTCATCCTAAGGTCACTAAATTAAATCATAAGTATTTGAATTTGGACATTTAAATTCTATAAAATATTTTAAATGTCCAAATACTCCTAAACTGAAATGTTCCATGTTGGGTATATTCTATATAGTGGGCATGTGCAGTTTAGTGATTTTTGAAAGGGTCTAGGTATTTTTAGAAAAGCCCTAAAGATTACAGAAAAATAGAAAACTGAAACAAATAAAAGAGAGAGAGAGAGAAGGACTACCTGGCCACCTACCTGTAGCCGGCCCAGCCCACCTGGCGCCTCCTGTCGTCTTCCTCCTACCAGTAGGAGCAGCTGTGTGCCCGCACGCGCGCGGCCGAGGAGGCCAGCTCCTCCCTCCCTGCCTGACCACCCCCTTCCGACGCATCTGGATGACGCCATGCAGCCCCCGACCTCTCTCTCACTCTCCCCGTGCTTCTCCCCTCCTCTGTCTCTCTCATGCACAGCCGCCCGAACCCGCCCATTGCGCCACTCGCCGTTTCCGCGGCCACCGGCAACCCCACGCCTCACCGACGCGCCCAGAAGCTCTGCCATGTTGTCTTCTTCGTCCTCGATGAGCCACGCAAGCCAGGAGGGCCTGGAACATCACCATCGTTGTCGTCTTCCACCTCTGGCTCCGACCACCGCCGCCGTTGATTCGCCGCATGCAGGACGTCCCCGAGCACACCGGCCTGCTCTGTGAGTTCACCATGAGCACCGGAATCCTTCCCTCTCTTCTACCTCCCGTTTCACGCTCTAACTGGCTTCACCGCCGAGCCCGCGAGCACATCACCGTCGGCCATGGCACCGCCGCAGCCACAACTGTTGCCACTCGCGTCTGATCCCATAAGCGCACTCATCACACTCCCAGGAGTCGAACACACCCACTAGATCCTCCTCCCGTGCACCGCAACGCCGACCCCGAGCTTGACCGAACTCCGGCAGCCGCCGCGGGCTCCACTCCGGCGAACTCCGGCCACCCCCGCTCCAGCCGCCTCCACCACTGGATGAGCCACTCCTCCAGCTCCCCGTAGATGCTCCCCGCGCCCCAAACCGTGGCCTGTAGCGCAATCCCGACACGAACGCCGCCGCGATCTGAGGTCGCCAGCGGTTAAACGCCGGCAGCTGACGTGGCACCATTAGCTCAGGCGCTAAACACATTTAGTTAGTGCCTGCGTCGATGACATGTGGGTCCCCGAGCCCAATTAGTTTAGTCTAACTTCCTGTTTAGATTAGTGCTAATCTGTGTGGACCCCACGTGTCAGCTTTGACTTTGGTCAATTCAACGTTGACCGGCCCACCAGTCATCCACCCAAACCAGCCTGAGACACTAACTTATGGGTCCCACTAGTCAGGGTTGACGCGGGTCAGCCCTGTTGACTTGCTGACATCACACAGGCGTCATGCTAACGCAGTAAAATATTTCTGGAATTAAAATAAATCAGGAAATGATTTATAAATTTCAGAAACTACCCCAACTTCTAAAAATCATAGAAAAATAACCGTAACTCAGAATAAGATAAATTATATACGAAAAATGATCAGAAAAATCCAATCTATCCATATGTACCATTTTCATGCATGTTAGAACAACTTATGGCTGTTGTTTAGTACAAATCATATAAATGGCATTTGAATTTCACATATGGAGTTTGGATTTGAACTTAGGGTTCAAACCAACTTCATTTAACTTTGTTGCTAGTTGCATTAGCTCAAAACACCAGCATGTTGCCATGTCATGATCATGCATCGTAATGCTTCATTGCATTGGTTGTGTTTCCCCTCTATTGCCGGTAATTGTTCCCTCTGAGTAGACGTGGTTTCGACGATGAGATCAATGACACCGATGAAGAGCTATATTATCTTCAGAAGTGCCAGGCAAGCAAAACCCCCTTGTTCATTCCGATACAATCCCACTCTCTCGCTCCTTCTCTCTTTTACTGCATTAGGACAACAACGATTCAACTGTCACATGTTGCGGTAGTTGAACCCCTTTCCTCTGCATGACCTGTCATTGCCACAGTAAATAGATGAAACCCACTAGCATGAGTAGGAGTTGTTTGAGCCCTGATGTGCCTACTCATTCATGCTTGTTTGTCATGCCTGCTATTGCTTAGAGTTGAGTCAGGTCTGATTCATCGGGGATGAATCAGAGGTGTGTGAACATGTCCTACTGTTGAGAGCTAAGTGTGTGAACACGATTTGGTAAAGGTAGCTGTGAGAGGCCATGTAAGAATACATGGTGGGGTTGTCTCATTGCAGCCGTCCTCAGGAACAGAGGTATGTGTTTGTGATCCATGAACAGTTACTACCACACATTGGGCTCCGGGCGCTCCAAGCTCTCTCGACTTATTAATCAACCTGATCTCTGTCCAGGAGTTGCAACTAGTTTCTGGTGTTTGTAGGTAGTGTTAGTAGTCTACCAAGTGGCACCCAGTATAGGTGGGCTTGGGACAGACTAGGCACAGTGGCCCGGTGTACCAAGTGGCACCCGGATGGTGGGCTTGGGAACCCTGCACACATCGTTTGGGGCCGTGAGCGACACCCAGGCCGGATCTCCTTGCGGATGGAACCCGAATAGGCGATAAACCTGGACCAGAGACTTGTGTGGTTAGTGAGGTCGTGGCCGAAACCCTCGCTGGGCTTCCGCTTGAAGGTTGATGAGTACATGTCGTGTAAACGGCGGTAAGTGGTGAGAGCGTGTGTGAAGAAGTACATCCCTGCAGGGTTAACATTATCTATTCGAATAGCCGTGTCCGCGGTAAAGGACTTCTGGGTTGCCTGTACAGTTCATAGACAAGTGAAAGTGGATACTCTAAAATACGCAAGATAAGCGTGAGTGCTATGGATGGCGTTCTCATAGGAAGACAGGAGCGACTCCATAGTGGTGTATTGATATGGTGAATATGTGGACTCGTGTGCGCCACCTCAAAAGAGTTACTTGCAGTCGTAGTTCAGGATAGCCACCGAGTCAAAGCTAGCTTGCTGCAGTTAAACCCCACCATCCCCTTTGTTGATAATGATGCATATGTAGTTAGTTCTGATGTAAGTCTTGCTGGGTACATTTGTACTCACGTTTGCCTATTTTATGTTTTTGCAGAGACTTCCGTCTCACTAGTAATTCCGTGTGGACTTCGACGTTTAGCTTGTTACCTCAGCTACGATCTTGTGCCCTCGGCAGGATCTGGTAGATAGTCAGGCTTCTCAACCTTTTTCATTTGTAGATGTCTATACTCAGACATGTTAAGCTTCCGCTTGTGCTTTGACTTGTATGCTCTGAATGTTGGGTCATGAGACCCATGTTTGTAATATTTCGCTCCTCAGAGCCTAATGAATAAATACTTGAGTCGTAGAGTCATGTTGTGATGCCATGTTGTATTTGCACATATCGAGCATATTGTGTGTATGTTATTGAAATGCTTGGTATGTGTGGGATCTGACAACCTAGTTGTTTATCCTTGGTAGCCTCTCTTACCGGGAAATGTCTCCTAGTGCTTCCACTAAGCCATGGTAGCTTGCTACTGCTCCGGAACACTTAGGCTGGACGGCATGTGTCCTTCTTCGTTCCTGTGTCTGTCCCTTCAGAGAAATGTCACGCGGTGTCTACCGGAGTCCTGTTAGCCTGCTACAGCCCGATTATCGGAGTCCTGCTAGCCCAGTTGCTACAGCCCGGATTCACTCGCTGATGACTGACACGTTCGTTGCTGGGTCATGTATGCCTGTCCCTATAAGTTAGTGCCACTTTGGGTTCACGACTAGCCATGTCAGCCCAGGTTCTTTGTCATATGGATGCGAGCGGCACTATCATATACGTGAGCCAAAAGGCGCAAACGGTCCCGGGCCAGGTAAGGTGGCACTCATGGGAATACCGTACGTGAGGCCGCAAAGTGATATGTTGTGTTACATGCTAGATCGGTGTGACTTAGGATCAGGGTCCTTTCAGCTTTGGTATCAGAGCTTGACTGCCTGTAGGTTTACCAAGCCAAACTGGTCGAAGTCGAGTCTAGAAATTCTTTAGTTATATAATGGAATTGATTGTGGGATGGAACGTAAGGCTCTTTTTACTCCTTATACCTCATGCCCTCTGATCCGAGTCATCTTATCTTTCCTAGGGGGTTAAGGAACTAGGCTTCTCATCTTTCTATTAGGATCACGTGTTACTAATCCGTAGACTTGTAAGATTGTTGGATTTAAGCCCAGTTCAGTTTCTAATACCCCTGTGTTGGGGATATAACTACTGAGTATAAACCGCCCCAGGAGGGGTGTCGGTGTCAAAACCGGCGGATCTCGGGTAGGGGGTACCGAACTGTGCGTCTAGGCGGATGGTAACAGGAGACAAGAGACACGATGTTTTACCCAGGTTTGGGCCCTCTTGATGGAGGTAAAACCCTACGTCCTGCTTGATTGATATTGATATTGTGGATGTTTACAAGAGTGGATCTACCACGAGATCAAGGAGGCTAAACCCTAGAAGCTAGCCTATGGTATGATTGTAATGGTTGTTGTTCTACGGACTAGAGCCGTCCGATTTATATAGACACCGGAGAGGGCTAGGGTTACATAGAGTCGGTTACAATGGTAGGAGATCTACATATCCGTATCGCCAAGCTTGCCTTCCACGCCAAGGAAAGTCCCATCCGGACACGGGACGAAGTCTTCAATCTTGTATCTTCATAGTCTTGGAGTCCGGTCGATGATGATAGTTCGGCCGATGATAGTCCAGCCGATGATGGTAGTCCGGCTATCCGGACACCCCCTAATCCGGGACTCCCTCAGTAGCCCCCGAACCAGGCTTCAATGACGATAAGTCCAGCATGTGTGTAGTCTTCGGTGTTGCAAGGCAGGTTCTCCTTCAAGTTCTACGTACCTGCCGAACAGTGTCCGGCTTCCTCATCAATGTTGCGCGTCTTGGCTTCCACGCCCAATAACGTCCTTCTTCCACGCGTCGCGCGAATGTGAAAAGCCAGGGTGTCTTTTATGTTTTACCCCCTAGTTGTGCGAATAATCTGCCTATAAGGGAGGCAAGAATCCAGATCTAAATCACCATCTTCCTCCCGCAAATACTCATCGGAGCGCTTTCGACCAAGAATCCATTCCATCATGGACTGTCAACGCAGCTCCTCTTCTCGCGCTCCCAGCCCTTTGCCAGGAGATTGGAGGAGATGCTCTGTTCCACATAACGAGCTGGTGAAGCTCCAAGCAGGGGGATATCTCCCTCCGGCCTTCATGGTTCCGGTTCGAGCCGGGCTGGCCACCTACAAAGGTGGGAAGCAAGCGGAGGTTACCCCAAGTCCCAACAAAGGGGAGCGGGTATGCTTCATCCCATATCTGATAAGGGGGCTCGGATTTCCTTTACATCCATTCCTCCGCGGGCTCCTGGAGTTCTATGGACTCTAGCTTCATCACCTCACGCCCGCCTCAATCCTGCATATTGCGGGTTACGTAGCTCTTTGTGAGCTATTCCTGGGCATCGAGCCCCATTTCACGTTGTGGAAGAGGTTGTTCTGCCTTGTACCCCGTTCTCATGAGGGGTCCATATATCAAGTGGGCGGCGCCGAAATATGGCGCATTTCCGGGACCGGATATCCATCCGGAACCCCTAAGAAGGCGTCCGAAGACTGGCCTTCGGAATGGTTTTATATAGAAGACGCCCCGCTGCTGGACCCTGTTCGGATCGGCCTCCCGGAGTTCAGCAATGCTCCTCTGAAGAAACGCCTTAGTTGGCGTCCACGGATGTCACATCCCTAGCTTCTGGTGCTGCCTAGTGTGTGCATCATGTTTAAATTCAAATGAAATTTGAATTGAGGAATTTTCAAAAGCCTCAGGAAACCTCTAAAAAAATAACCAACAATTAAATCTTCTCAAATGTGTCCAAGAAAATGTTCCTGTTATTCCATGGAAATATTGGTAAGAGGTAAAATTTAAACCAATATTTTTGGAGTCACAGAGATAATTATTTTGGCCATTTGAATTAATCCAATAACTATTTGCTTTGGATTTATATTTAATATATATTAAATATGACTTCAATAATTCTGGAAGTTTGTGAGTGGCTTTGTATATATTTTAGCAAGCCACATAAAAATCTACAGAATTTATTTAAATGATTTAGTTGCTAAACTAAATCAAAACAAACTACAGGATATAGAAAACAGAGGTAAAATAGGAAAAACAGAGAGAGGGAGAGAAACATTACCTGGCGCTCACCTGGTAGCCACCTGGCCCAGCAGCACGGCCCAGCCCGCCACCGCTACCCCCCCCCCCTGTCGCCTTCCTCCCCTCGCACCGAAGCACCTGCGTGCCTGACGCTCGCCGCGCCACCTCCAGGCTGCCTGCCTGTGCCCCGACTCCTCTGAAGACGCCACGCAGCCGCCCGGAGCCGTCCAGCCCTTCCTCTCTTCCCTGGAGCTCTCTCCCCTTCCCTGGCTCTCTCTCCCTCGCTGTTCCCCACCTCACCGGACCGCGCCGACGCTACCGACGAGCACCACCGCGGCTATCGCCTCCCCCTCGTCCTCTCGAGCGGTCCAGGAGCTCCTCCATGACCTGCTCTTCATCTTCGCTGAGACAAACGACGCCGGAGCGCCCCGCAGCGCCGTCATCGTTGTTGCCTTCGTCCTCTGCACCGACAGCCGTCGTCGTCGATTCGCAGCAACCCGACCGCCCCCGACCTCGCCGACGACGCCATCGGACGCGCTGTGAGCACCCGCATCGTCTCCCCCTTCTCCCCTGGTCGCGCCCGCTCTCTACGCTGTAGCCCCGCCATGGCCGAACCTTCGCCGCCACTGCACTCGTCGCCGGTGATGCTCCGGTGACCATTTGGTCCCGGGCATGCACCCAACGCGCTCCCCGCATCGCGTAGAGCCTCCGTGGCACTTCGCCGCGCTTGTTTGCGCACCGCAGCCCCATCCCCACTTGCACCCGAGCTTCGGCCGCCGCCAAGCTCGTCGCCGGCACCACTCCGGCCACTTCCCGGCCGCGCCACCACCACAGTTGGATGCGGACGAGCGTCCGCATCCCGAAGCTGTGCTCCGCGCGCCAAACCGAGCCCTGTGGGCAAAACCCGAGGCTCGCCACCACGGCTGGCCTCGCCGGCGTCAAGCCGCCGGTGGGTTTGACCCACGTTGACCACGGCGGGACCCTCCCCTGTGTCCATGACAGGTGGGGCCGGCCTTTTAATTAGGTTAGGATTAGTGTTAACTAAAAAATTAGTTAGACTAATTACACTGACATGCGGGCCCCGCCCGGCTAACCAAGTTAGTTAGGGTTAATTTTAATTAGTTTAGTTAGTCCAGACACTGACATGCAGGGCCCACAGGTCAGTTTGACCTGGACGGCGCCAGTTGACCTGCTGACGTCATGCCAACGTCATGCTGACGCAATAATTCCTTTCTGGAATTTAGATAAATCTTAAATGATTTAATATTTTCAGAAAATGCCCTAAACTTCTAAAATTCATAGAAATTCAACCGTAACTCCAAATTAAATAATTTATATATGAAAAATTATCAGAAAAATTCAATGAATCCATCTGTACCATTTTCATGCATGTTAGAACAACTTATAGCTGCTGTTTAGCACAAATCAATTAAATGGCATTTGAATAATCACATATGGAGTTTGAATTTGAATCTTGTATTCAAACCAACTTCATTTAATCTGTTGCTAGTTGCATTAGCCCAAAACACATTCATTTTGCCATGTCATGATCATGCATCATATTGTGCATTGCATTGATTGTGTTCCCTTCTGTGTTGCCGGTATTCGTCCCCTCTCGATAGACGTGATACCGATGATGTGATCGTTGACACTGATGAAGACTCAATGTTATCTTCAGAAGTGCCAGGCAATCAAAACCCCCTTGTTCATTCCGATAAAATCCCACTCTCTCGCTCCTGCTCTCTTTTACTGCATTAGGACAACAACGACATATTTGTTACTTGCTGCGGTAGCTGAACCCCTTTATCCTTTGCATGACCTGTCATTGCCACAGTAAATAGATGAAACCCACTAGCATGAGTAGGAGTTGTTGAGCCCTGTTGTGCCTACTCATTCATGCTTGTTTGTCATGCCTGCTACTGCTTAGAGTTGTGTCAGGTCTGATTCATCCGGGATGAATCAGAGGTGTGTGAACATGTCCTACTGTGTGTGAGCTAAGTGTGTGAACACGATTTGGTAAAAGGTGTCGGTGAGAGGCCATGTAGGAGTACATGGTGGGTTGTCTCATTGAAGCCGTCCTTAGGAACTGAGTTCTGTGTTTGTGATCCATGATTCAGCTACTACCATACATTGGGCCCTGAAATATGACCCCGCTCGACTTCTTATTCACCCTCGTCCTCTGTCCAGGAGTTGCAAGTAGTTTCTGGTGTTTGTAGTATGCTGGAGGCCGTGGACAGCGCTGACTAGAGGGGTGGGCTGTGATGCGGTAGGCACGTGGCCGGGTAAACCGGGCACCCGTTTGGTGTCACGGAACCCTGTTCACATCGTTTGGGGCTGTGAGCGAAACTCCGGCCGGATCTCCTCATGGATGGAACCCGAATAGGCGATAAACCTGGACTAGAGACTTGAGTGTTTAGGTAGGTCATGGTCTACACCCACGTCGGCTTTCGCTTGAAGTCTGCCGAGCACATGTCGTGTGCAGACGCTAAGTGGTGGAAACATGTATGAAGAAGTACACCCCTGCAGGGTTAATATCATCTATTCGAATAGCCGTGTCCGCGGAAAAGGACTTCTGGGTTGCTTATATCAGTTCATAGACAAGTGAAAGTGGATACTCTAAAATACGCAAGATAAGCGTGAGTGCTATGGATGGCGCTCTCGTAGGGAGACGGGAGCGGATCCATAGTGGTGTATTGATATGGTGAATATGTGGACTCGTGTGCGCCACCTCAAAAGAGTTACTCGCAGTCGTAGTTTAGGATAGCCACCGAGTCAAAGCTGGCTTGCTGCAGTTAAACCCCACCATCCCTTTGTTGATAATGATGCATATGTAGTTAGTTCTGATGTAAGTCTTGCTGGGTACATTTGTACTCACGTTTGCCTATTTTATGTTTTGCAGAGAGACTTCGGTCTCACTAGTAGTTCGCGTGGTCTTCGACGTTTAGCTTGTTACCTCAGCTATGATCTTGTGCCACGGCAGGATCTGGTAGATAGTCAGGCTTCTCAGCCTTTTTCAGTTATAGATGTCTGTACCCAGACATGATAGCTTCCGCTTGTGCTTTGACTTGTATGCTCTGATTGTTGGGTCATGAGACCCATGTTTGTAATATCTCGCTCCTCGGAGCCTAATGAATAAATTACTTGAGTCGTAGAGTCATGTTGTGATGCCATGTTGTATTTGCACATATCGAGCATATTGTGTGTATGTTATTGAAATGCTTGGTATGTGTGGGATCTGACCATCTAGTTGTTTATCTTTAGTAGCCTCTCTTACGGGGAAATGTCTCCTAGTGTTTCACTGAGCCATGGTAGCTTGCTACTGCTCCGGAACACTTAGGCTGGCCGGCATGTGTCCTTCTTCGTTCCTGTGTCTGTCCCTTCGGGGAAATGTCACGCGATGAATACCAGAGTCCTGTTAGCCCGCTACAGCCCGGCTCACCGGAGTCCTGCTAGCCCAGTGCTACAGCCTGGATTCACTCGCTGATGCCCGACACGTTCGATGCTGGGTCATGGATGCCTGTCCCTGTAAGTCTGTGCCACTTTGGGTTTACGACTAGCCATGTCAGCCCGGGCTCCTTATCATATGGATGCTAGCGACACTGTCATATACGTGTGCCAAAAGGCGCAAACGGTCCCGGGCAAAGGTAAGGCGACACCCGTGGGAATACCGTGCGTGAGGCCGCAAAGTGATATGAGGTGTTACATGCTAGGTCGATGTGGCATTGAGTCGGGGTCCTGACAGCGTTGGTATCAGAGCTTGACTGCCTGTAGGATTACCAAGCCAAACTGGTCGAAGTTGAGTCTAGAAATTCTTTAGCTATGTAAGGGAATTGATTGTGGGATGGAACGTAAGGCTCTTTTTACTCCTTATACCTCATGGCATTCTGAAGTGGGTCATCATCTTGTCTTCTACGGGGATTAAGAACTAGGCTATCTCTTCTTTCTATCAGGATCACGTGTTACTAATCCGTAGACTTATAAGATTGTTGATTCAAGCCCCAGTTCAGTTCCTACTATCTTCCGTATGTTAATTGTTGATCTCGAAACCTTGATATTGTGCTTCTGAGTGGTTATGCCACCATTTTTGTGAATGTCTCAAATCTTTTCTGAGCATTTACAGTCGTTATGCTGTCCGAGTCATCCCAGGTTTCTAAGTAGTCTGATGCAATTGCAAATCCTTTCTTCCCGTTTCAATGTTCCCATGGGCCAGATTAACCACACTAATCAGTGAGTTGAGGTACTCTGTTACCTTGACATATATGTTGGAAATATTATTATGACCCTAGGTGTCTTAGGGGATCATCTAGTAATTTAGCCATGATTTGTGTTCCCAGTGTGATGATTCTGGCCATCATTCTCGAAAGCATCCCGTGATGCTACTTAGTAATAGGTATTCTGTTCCTGGGTTCTTAAACCCGAGATTCACTCTACCTACTTCATGTTGATAGTAATTGCTAGCGCCTTTAGGATATTAGTAACCTTTGCGATAGTCCTTGAAGTCCGTGGTATCTTCTTCTTCCAAATACCATGAACTACTTATGGCAGAAGTTCCTCGTTGAACTGAAATATCACAACAGGATTATTCTTGAGGAGTTCTCCATTCATAAATCGTGACTCTGCCAGTTCTACCTTTCTGCATGGGTTATCCGGAAGAAATATGTTGAACTTGGTTCAACATACTAATCCATGCATCCACAACTCAGAAAGTTATATGTTCCTTGAGTTGTCCCTCTTTAGCTGTCTACTGACCTTCGTCTATCAATTGATAGTCAAGAGTATGCGTGCAATCGTTCATCGATACCTATTACTCTTGTGGTCCATCAAGCCATTCTATTCCAGAATGACTAGGAGAAATGAACTCCAGTACCTCATCCATATCTAGGATTGGGTCAAGGTAGTCATGCTCCGCAGATCAAAATGCCATCCAGCTTTTGCTCTGTTCTACCTTGGAGTATTACCATCTTTATATCAAGAATGTCATGGGAATTGCACACCATCCTATGAACTCTTGGTACAGTGATACCTCTTGCCATCATTAGTCATTCCTCGGTCTTCGTGTTGATGCAACCGGAATACCGACAAATGAATTGTGATGTGTGAAATCAATACGCCTAGCAACCTCGTTGCTGGGTAGTTAAACGACAATAATTTCATTCTTAGTGTGTTGGTTATTGAATCATCATTCTAAGATTGATCGTGCTACCTAGTCCATTCTCCTGGTTCACTCCTCGATCGATGAGTTAGGATTATTTCAAATCCTTGCTCTATTGATCATATCGTCTTGCCCTGAAAAGCAAGATTGTTCTCGAGCTTAGTAACATACCGGTGGTTCGTGATTTTCTGAATATCTTCTCAGAAGTATTACCAGGTTGTCACCTGACCGCTATGTTGAGCTCGTGATCAAGTTGGTTTCTTGTGAACCACCTTCTCTCCAAGAATCGGTGTTAGATATCCCTGAGCTAGTTGGTTAAGCTAAACGATAACTTGGAGGGTTGGAAGATAAAAGCTTGCCTGACTTAGTTCGTTCCAAAGGGATATTCTTGTGTAGTGTGTGTTGAAGAAAGATGATATATTCATCGATTGGTCCCTGTGATCAGTTGCTGGATCTATCATCTTATCAATCCTTTGATTTGAGTGTGGGCTATCGTCAAATCAAGTCAGAACCAACGATGCTCGTAATGTTGTCTTCCTCGTGGTTGATCCCTCGAGCATACACCATTATATCTTTTGGGTCTGACCAATGCTATCACCGTGTTCACACGATGGTGGAAGTCCAGTGATATGGAAATTCCGATGAGTTGTTGTTGAGTCCATTGACAACATCCTTATCTCCTCCATGATGTTGTTGAACATTAAGTTAGTGTTGGAAACTTTTGAAAGCATTTTCTTCATGCTAGCTCATGAAGTACTTGTTTGATGAAAGGAG
Organism: Triticum dicoccoides; assembly: GCF_002162155.2. Lineage (NCBI taxonomy): Eukaryota > Viridiplantae > Streptophyta > Magnoliopsida > Poales > Poaceae > Triticum > Triticum dicoccoides. The sequence goes on along the minus strand of NC_041385.1, from coordinate 684,349,330 downwards.
TGACTTCCTTTGATTCACGTGCATTTTGATGTAAGCTGCCGTCGTGAATCCGAGAAAGTTTGTTTTTGCTCCTTTGGAATCATCCCAAGTCGGTCATGCACGTGCGAAGAATTCTATGGTCTGTTAGACTGATCATCTTCATTCCATATGTATATCCTAGCACACCAAGCCACTGACTGATTTGTTCAAGGAGAAGGAGTATCTTCATAAGAGCTAATCCGGACTTATGAAAGAACTTCGATATCCTCGCGGATGGTTCCCAACCAGAACTCGGTAGTGTTTTATTGTAAGACCACCATGTGATCATGTTTGTCTGAGGCAGCGTGTTCACGCATGTGTAGCAGAACCAGCTCATGTTTTGGAGCTTGCTATCGTAGTTCATTTCCTGAGAATCTCGCAACGTCATCTCGTCGATTTGTGTTGCAAACTTTCATTTTTCTTCCTAGACTCGATGAGTCTGGAATATCCTGACACCAACCAGATATGAGTCTCAGGCAGATATGATGGTTGGAATATTTCCCAAGAACTATAATATTGGTCCCTCGATAACCGGTAAGGTGGATGTCGTGGCCAACACACCCAGCCGGAAGACCTATTATTGTAGTATCTTGTTTGAGGAAGTTGGCCACCTCCCCATAAGGATTTCGTAGGATTTACCTCCGTAACTGTTCCTTATGGATTCTGTTGCTCCCGAAGTCCGACCTTTACTTGATGTTCTAGTTAGCAAACCATATCTAAGAATGGGTTACACTAGCACGTCAAGGAGAACATTAGAAGCGGAGTGCTAAATGTCTCTCGGTCGATCATCCATATTTTATTTCCTTGGCCTCGCTAAGGTGAAATCTGAGAAAGTGTTATCTTCCTTTGCATCTGCATCCTCCATCACCATTCATCATGGTGGTATGTTGTGTTGCCAGGATCCTTGACACGGATGTTGGTAAAACCTTGATGAATATGGAAATGCTCAAGTTCTTGAGAGCACGCACAAGCGCTAGGTGTTATCATCGGCACTAACTGGGTTGCTCTCAGTTTCCTCGGCAATGCTATGATCTTTTCAAACAGTGAATTCACCCTCTGTTGTTGGGTTCTTCCCCAGTTACCAGAATCATTCCCAGCATTTGCATTTTGTTTCCAGCTTGCACCGCCAATGTGCCATTCTACCATGGGTCTCTTCCATTTCCGGTGGTAAGCAAATTCATCCATTACGTTGTCTTCAACAAGGTAATCCACATCATCCAAGTCCGAGTATACCATTCCACCGAACCCCTCCAAACGATTGCTCGAGAATTGCCTTAGGCTGGTTTAAAGAGTTTCAATGATATTTGAATCAAAAGTAATTCTTTTTGCCACTTAAGGTAATAATCTACGAATCACCCTCCTCCAGGATGTTTCGTCGTGGTATCATGGCAACTCAACTCCTCGCTACGTTGACAACCTTTTACCACCTTCTTAGGTGTGGAATTGTTGTCTACCTAGTGAACCCTCGTCATCCGTTTCTTTCCACCCCTCTTGATGTGTATCTCGTGTCTCAACCGGAGAGATGGTTCTAAGTCTCATTCCGTGAGTTAATCCTGAGTTGTTCGACCTTCGAGAAGACCGGCCCTTCTAGAGTCTCTTTCTTCTCTCCATGTCATGTTGGCAGGATTTCTCAGAGCAATACTTCGAGACAATGATGGTGATCGAATCAACATTCATTCGAAGTGCAACCTGGATCGTGAAGATTATACTAGTTTGCGTTTCCCCTTCATCTTACCCTACGCTTGAATCTCGAGACGAGATTCTTGTTTAGTGGGGGTGAGTTGTCACATCCCTAGCTTCTGGTGATGCCTAGTGTGTGCATCATGTTTAAATTCAAATGAAATTTGAATTGAGGAATTTTCAAAAGCCTCAGGAAACCTCTAAAAAATAACCAACAATTAAATCTTCTCAAATGTGTCCAAGAAAATGTTCCTGTTATTCCATGGAAATATTGGTAAGAGGTAAAATTTAAACCAATATTTTTGGAGTCATAGAGATAATTATTTTGGCCATTTGAATTAATCCAATAACTATTTGCTTTGGATTTATATTTAATATATATTAAATATGACTCCAATAATTCTGGAAGTTTGTGAGTGGCTTTGTATATATTTTAGCAAGCCACATAAAAATCTACAGAATTTATTTAAATGATTTAGTTGCTAAACTAAATCAAAACAAACTACAGGAAATAGAAAACAGAGGTAAAATAGGAAAAACAGAGAGAGGGAGAGAAACATTACCTGGCGCTCACCTGGTAGCCACCTGGCCCAGCAGCACGGCCCAGCCCGCCACCGCTACCCCCC
>NC_041385.1:684298746-684345468 GCF_002162155.2 Triticum dicoccoides | reverse complement strand
CAAAACCCCCTTGTTCATTCCGATAAAATCCCACTCTCTCGCTCCTGCTCTCTTTTACTGCATTAGGACAACAACGACATATTTGTTACTTGCTGCGGTAGCTGAACCCCTTTATCCTTTGCATGACCTGTCATTGCCACAGTAAATAGATGAAACCCACTAGCATGAGTAGGAGTTGTTGAGCCCTGTTGTGCCTACTCATTCATGCTTGTTTGTCATGCCTGCTACTGCTTAGAGTTGTGTCAGGTCTGATTCATCCGGGATGAATCAGAGGTGTGTGAACATGTCCTACTGTGTGTGAGCTAAGTGTGTGAACACGATTTGGTAAAAGGTGTCGGTGAGAGGCCATGTAGGAGTACATGGTGGGTTGTCTCATTGAAGCCGTCCTTAGGAACTGAGTTCTGTGTTTGTGATCCATGATTCAGCTACTACCATACATTGGGCCCTGAAATATGACCCCGCTCGACTTCTTATTCACCCTCGTCCTCTGTCCAGGAGTTGCAAGTAGTTTCTGGTGTTTGTAGTATGCTGGAGGCCGTGGACAGCGCTGACCGGAGGGGTGGGCTGTGATGCGGTAGGCACGTGGCCGGGTAAACCGGGCACCCGTTTGGTGTCACGGAACCCTGTTCACATCGTTTGGGGCTGTGAGCGAAACTCCGGCCGGATCTCCTCATGGATGGAACCCGAATGGGCGATAAACCTGGACTAGAGACTTGAGTGTTTAGGTAGGTCGTGGTCTACACCCACGTCGGCTTTCGCTTGAAGTCTGCCGAGCATATGTCGTGTGCAGACGCTAAGTGGTGGAAACATGTATGAAGAAGTACACCCCTGCAGGGTTAATATCATCTATTCGAATAGCCGTGTCCGCGGAAAAGGACTTCTGGGTTGCTTATATCAGTTCATAGACAAGTGAAAGTGGATACTCTAAAATACGCAAGATAAGCGTGAGTGCTATGGATGGTGCTCTCGTAGGGAGACGGGAGCGGATCCATAGTGGTGTATTGATATGGTGAATATGTGGACTCGTGTGCGCCACCTCAAAAGAGTTACTCGCAGTCGTAGTTTAGGATAGCCACCGAGTCAAAGCTGGCTTGCTGCAGTTAAACCCCACCATCCCTTTGTTGATAATGATGCATATGTAGTTAGTTCTGATGTAAGTCTTGCTGGGTACATTTGTACTCATGTTTGCCTATTTTATGTTTTGCAGAGAGACTTCGGTCTCACTAGTAGTTCGCGTGGTCTTCGACGTTTAGCTTGTTACCTCAGCTACGATCTTGTGCCTCGGCAGGATCTGGTAGATAGTCAGGCTTCTCAGCCTTTTTCAGTTATAGATGTCTGTACCCAGACATGATAGCTTCCGCTTGTGCTTTGACTTGTATGCTCTGATTGTTGGGTCATGAGACCCATGTTTGTAATATCTCGCTCCTCGGAGCCTAATGAATAAATTACTTGAGTCGTAGAGTCATGTTGTGATGCCATGTTGTATTTGCACATATCGAGCATATTGTGTGTATGTTATTGAAATGCTTGGTATGTGTGGGATCTGACCATCTAGTTGTTTATCTTTAGTAGCCTCTCTTACGGGGAAATGTCTCCTAGTGTTTCACTGAGCCATGGTAGCTTGCTACTGCTCCGGAACACTTAGGCTGGCCGGCATGTGTCCTTCTTCGTTCCTGTGTCTGTCCCTTCGGGGAAATGTCACGCGATGAATACCAGAGTCCTGTTAGCCCGCTACAGCCCGGCTCACCGGAGTCCTGCTAGCCCAGTGCTACAGCCTGGATTCACTCGCTGATGACCGACACGTTCGATGCTGGGTCATGGATGCCTGTCCCTGTAAGTCTGTGCCACTTTGGGTTTACGACTAGCCATGTCAGCCCGGGCTCCTTATCATATGGATGCTAGCGACACTGTCATATACGTGTGCCAAAAGGCGCAAACGGTCCCGGGCAAAGGTAAGGCGACACCCGTGGGAATACCGTGCGTGAGGCCGCAAAGTGATATGAGGTGTTACATGCTAGGTCGATGTGGCATTGAGTCGGGGTCCTGACAGCGGAGCCCCCAACTGGAGGAAGACAAGAGCGTCCATTATTTGATGGGCCGAATAAGATTACTGGCATGCCGCCGTTGACCATGATTGGAGTCATGGCGACATGCATTATGCAGGGGGTCCAACCACTACAATACAGGGGCCACCCCATGTGGGATTTCAACGGGGAGGACGATGCCACCCGTCATGGCCGCAAAGGGCTGGATTCGGTCGAAGATCTGGTGACGATCCTGTCTGGCCTGTATAAGGGGGAGAAGGAGGATTTCCTTCGGACGAACCCGTTAAATGGGTTCTCCATGAATAATCCCCGGCCTTGGGTAAGCGAACACTCTGCGTGCCTGACCCATGCTTTTTGAAACTTAAGTTTCTTATATTGTGTTCTTCTTTCGACGGAGGAGCTGTGCCAGATCGTGGAGGACATGCTAAGTCCAGCTCCGCAACCCGAGGATCCAGAGAGATCCCGGGATCCGGCCTCCGAAGAGGATCCGGACATAATGGTGGAGCTAATCGACGGGGTGTTCCACCAGCTCAGTATGGACAATGCTTTAGTCGCCATCACGGCAGACTATCCCGGACTATATCCGGCTTCCCAGGTGATTGCGACCGAAGTCCTAACACCGTCATTCCTTCCTTGCTTATTTCTGACCATCGTATATGATGGCGCTGTGCAGGAGGCGTCCCTAGGGCGAGAAGCCGAGCCCGCGGTGGCTGGCCAACAAAGGCCAGTCCGGACCAGTAGGCGGAAGAGGAGCGCGGCGCGGACTGAAACGTCATCGCAAAGGTGTAGCTCACAATTCATTATTTAGAGCAACCTTCCTAGGAAGTGTTTGAGTGCTCATGACTTTTGTAGGGAAAAAAGCGTCCGCCGGACTGCGGGCGTGGAGGTTGCCAATCCAACCTCTACCAGCCAGGCTCCAGCACCTGGTCTGGAGGGGGAGGCGAGCGCAAGGCGCGAGCCAGACGTTCCTCCAACGGAGGATGCCGACAGACTGTCCGCCACCAAGTCCGAGGTGGAGAGTGCCCTGAATCACAGGCGCCGCTGGACAGTATTTCGTGACGCGTGCTTCTCCCCCGAGGCGTTGAATGCCTTTAACGCGGGGGACGCGCACCTTTGTGCTGCTCAAGATGGTTTTACCAGAGCCACGGAGCAGTATGTAAAAGACATACGGGTAAGAGAATTTAATAGTTGTATATGCCAGTAGCCCCCGAGACTTAAATTAGTTATATTAACTGATTTAAGGATCATATGAAACGTAGGATCTTACCGAGAAGAATACCCAACTGTCTCAGGAGCTGCAAGAGTGCAAGGCCCAACTTGAGGCTGCACTCTCTGGCGCAGGAGGAAACACAGGGACCTCTCCTGGTAACGCATTATTTTAGAAAGATAAGTAGCGTTTGGCCTGTGCGCAAGTCTAAAAAATGATGTTGCAGGTGCTGCCGGACAAGATCCGGACAGGCAAGAACTTCTGTGCCAACTAAAGGCCGGCGAGAGGGTGCTGCATAAGGTGCAGCATGAAGGGAACAAGCTCCAGGATGCCCATGCCCAGCTTGGAGAAGAGCTGAAAGGCGTTCAGGCCGAGCTGTCGGGCTCCGTTAAGGAGAATCAGCGGCTTCGTCGCGGCATCTATAGTAAGTGCTTGAGCGAACTCCTTTGAAAAGAAGAGTTCGGCGAGGAAGGCAATTTGACAGAATATGTCTGCAGGTATGCTCACAGGTCGCCCTGCGGAGGAGCTGCCTGTATCAACGGGTGATCAACTTCCCGAATTGTTGCAACTGATCGATCGAGTTCGGCAGGCAATGGGTGGCGTCATCCAGGCTTTATGGCCAGCCTTCTCCTTACCCGAGGGTCTTGGGGAGCTTGCGGAGAAGCTTCAGGGAGTGCGGCAGCGCTTCCATTTATGGAAGATTTCGGCCTGCCGCCAAGGTGCCAGGGAGGCCTGGGCCATGGTAAAGACGCGGTACAAGAAGGCGGATCCCAACCACATGGCCGAAGTCTGACCTGTGGGGCCCGATGGGAAGGAGATCCCTGTGAGTTTAGTATACGTCCAAGTAGAGCTGGCCGCTAAATTTTCCCAACAGGACTGTAAATTAGACAACCTGTTAGACGGGATTGAGGAAGAATACAATCAGTCGATTTGACAATGTATTATAAAATGACATATAAATTGCCTTCTAGTCGGATTGTAGATCGTTTGTCTTTGCCGACCTTTTCGCTTCGACCTCGGGACCCTAGAGTCCGGAGTGTGTCCGAATACCTTCTTGGTTATGAAACAACCGGGGTATGCATGGAGACCAGGCATAGGGGTCATTAGTGCTTTATCAGACAAGTGCCTAACTAGTTATGTTATATTACATGGGTAGTAAGAAACATCTTCCAGGGAGAATAGTTCCGTTAAGGGTTCCTTTCCTCTGGGGGTGGCATGCCGTAAAGTGCATGTCCGCACTGCGAAAAAAGCAGAAAAACATCTAGGGGCAGATAAATAAGTGGATAAAAAATCATCTTTTAAGTCACCGACCGAATATTCCCTTAAGAACGCTAGCTTTCGGCTTCACCCAGTCTGAGGTACACATCCGGCTGACCCGGCAGTAACAATCACAGAGGTGCTCCCTTTACCTCCTAGCCGAACAATCGGGAACGTAGGGGTAAGCACAGGAGCCAGGCAACCCAGCTTGGCCAAAACTTAAGTCATATCGATGCATATAATGGTGAATAAAAGGTACATGTGGAGGCTTGACACATGTGCTGGGCATGAAGCCCTTATAATTAAGCTTCTGGTAAAGAAGCCCCCAGGTATAATGAGTGCAGATAGCACATCAATTGCGCGCGAACGTTGCGCAAGTAGGCCCTTTAAGGCTTGGATGAATAGGGTTGAGAAGAAAAAGATAAACAAAAGGCAGCTGAAGGAAAAAAAATTGGACGGGGGGAAAGGGACGAACTCTTAGTCCGGCGCTAGGCATAGAATCTTCGGAGGCGGGCTGCGTTCCATGGGTTCGGCTCGAGTCGGTTATCCGATGCATTTCGTAGACGGTACGCTCCGCCGGTCAGGACTTGATCGATGATGAAGGGGCCGTCCCATTTGGGCTTGAGCTTGTCCTTTTTCTTGTCCGGCAGGCGTAGAACCAGTTCACCAACGTTGTAAGTCTTGGCCCGTACTTCTCTGCTTTGGTATCTTCAAGCCTGCTGCTGATAGAATGCGGAACGAGCCTTGGCGACGTCGCGTTCTTCCTCCAATGCGTCCAAGCTGTCCTGCCGATCCAACTCGGCTTCTCTTTCTTCGTACATGCGCACTCGAGGTGAGTCATGAATTATGTCGCAGGGCAAAACTGCTTCTGCGCCGTATACCATAAAAAATGGTGTGAATCCGGTAGTACGGTTAGGCGTTGTCCGCAGCCCCCAGAGTACGGAGTCGAGCTCCTCTACCCAGTGTGTGTCAGATTTCGTAAGGGACCGCACTAGTCTGGGTTTGATGCCACTCATTATTAGACCATTTGCTCGTTCCACTTGACCGTTGGTTTGAGGATGATAGACTGAAGCATAATCGAGCTTGATGCCCATATTTTTGCACCATGATTTAACCTCATCGGCCGTGAAGTTCGTGCCATTATTGGTAATGATGCTGTGGGGGACACCATAACGGTGTACTACCCCGGATATAAAGTCTATCACTGGTCCGGACTCTGCCGTTTTAACTGGCTTGGCCTCTATCCATTTGGTGAATTTATCCACCATGACCAATAGGTATCTTTGCTTGTGGGTTCCCCCTTTAAGTGGTCCAACCATGTCAAGCCCCCAGACCACGAACGACCAGGTAATGGGTATAGTTTTGAGGGCGATGGGTGGCATATGGCTCTGATTAGCAAAGAGCTGACAACCGATGCATCTTTGGACTAAGTCCTGAGCATCTGCTCGGGCCGTCGGCCAATAAAATCCTGTACGGAATGCCTTTCCTACAAGGGCCCGAGCTACGGCGTGGTGTCCGGCTAGTCCGGCATGAATTTCAGCCAGGAGGTTTCGCCCTTCCTCTTCGGAGATACACCTTTGAAGGACTCCGGTTGTGCTTTTCTTATAAAGTTCTCCCTCATAGACCTTGCAGGCTTTAGATTGCCGGACAACGTAGCGGGCCTCATTTTGGTCTTCGGGAAGCTCCTGCCTAAGCAAGTAGGCGAGGAATGGTTCTGTCCACGGGGCAATTACTGCCATTATGTCGTGGGCTGAAGGTGTTATGTCATCGGCTGGATCGCCGGTTGGTGCGGCTTGTTCCGGTTTGTTATTTCCAGAATCCTCTTCCCATAGTACGGATGGCTTGAAGAGCCGTTCCAGGAAGATGTTAGGAGGGACAGCGTCGCGTCTTGCGCTGATGCATGCCAGCACGTCGGCTGCTTGGTTATTATCCCGAGCTACGTGATGGAGTTCAAGTCCTTCAAACCTGGCTGACATTTTTAGGACAGCGTTGCGATATGCTGCCATTTTCGGATCTTTGGCGTCAAAGTCTCCGTTTATTTGGGATATTGCAAGGTTTGAATCCCCGCGCACCTCTAGGCGTTGAATGCCCATGGAGATTGCCATCCGTAGACCATGTAAAAGGGCCTCGTATTCGGCTGCGTTGTTGGAGTCTGTGTACATTATCTGAAGTACGTATTGGACTGTGTCCCCGGTCGGGGACGTCAATACGACGCCAGCCCCCAATCCGGCTAACATTTTAGAGCCGTCGAAGTGCATAATCCAATTGGAGTATGCGCCGTACTCTTTAGGGAGTTCGGCTTCGGTCCATTCAGCGACAAAGTCAGCCAAAACTTGTGACTTTATAGCTCGCCGAGGTTTGTAAGTTATATCAAATGGTAAGAGCTCAATGGCCCACTTTGCAATCGTGCCCGTCGCGTCGCGGTTGTTTATAATGTCGTTAAGTGGTACTTCAGAGGCCACTGTTATCGAGCACTCTTGAAAGTAGTGTCGGAGCTTCCGGGATGCCATGAACACCGCGTATGCTATCTTCTGATAGTGCGGGTAACGGGACTTGCAGGGGGTTAACACAGTGGATACATAGTATACTGGTTTTTGAAGAGGGAATTTATGCCCTTTTGTCTCTCATTCGACGACGAGTACCGCGCTTACAACTTGATGCGTTGTTGCGATGTATAACAACATTGGTTCGCCCAGGTTGGGCGCAGCTAGGACCGGATTTGTTGCCAATATGGCCTTTATTTCTTCGAGTCCGGCGGTGGCAGCATCCGTCCACTCGAATTGTTCGGTGCGCCTAAGGAGGCGATAGAGGGGCAATGCCTTTTCTCCTAGACGGGAGATAAAGCGGCTTAGAGCCGCCACGCATCCAGTCATTTTTTGTATTTGCTTGAGGTCTTTTGGGATATCTAGCTGTGACAGAGCTCGGATCTTGGATGGGTTTGCTTCAATTCCTCTACCGGATACGATGAAGCCCAGCAGCTTTCCAGCTGGTACGCCAAAAACACATTTTTCCGGATTCAGCTTGATGTCATATGCTCTGAGGTTGTCGAATGTGAGCCTCAAGTCGTCTACTAGAGTTTCGATGTGTTTAGTTTTGACGACTATGTCATCTACGTATGCCTCTACTGTTTTGCCGATTTGGGTAGCCAGACATGTCTGAATCATGCGCTGATATGTTGCGCCGGCGTTTTTAAGTCCGAAGGGCATCGTGTTGAAGCAGAATGGTCCATATGGAGTAATGAATGCCGTTGCGGCTTGATCCGCTTCTGCCATCTTGATTTGATGATAGCCGGAGTATGCGTCCAGGAAGCACAATGAGTCGTGCCCTGCAGTGGCATCGATGATTTGGTCGATGCGGGGGAGGGGGAAGGGGTCCTTTGGGCAGGCTTTATTTAGGTCTTTGAAATCGACACATAGGCGCCAGTATTTGTCCTTCTTTGGTACCATTACCAGGTTTGCTAGCCAATCCGGATGTTTGATGTCTCTGATGAATCCGGCTTCCAATAGTTTGGCTAGCTCTTCTCCCATTGCCTGTCTTTTGGGTTCGGAAAATCGTCGAAGAGCCTGTTTGACTGGCTTGAATCCTTTTAGGATGTTTAGGTTGTGTTCTGCCAATCTGCGTGGGATTCCGGGCATATTCGAGGGGTGCCAGGCAAAAATGTCCCAATTTTCCCGAAGGAATTCTCGCAGTGCGGCGTCTACATCAGGGTTCAATTGTGCCCCGATGGAGGCCGTCTTTGTCGGGTCCGTTGGGTGGACCTGGAATTTTACTATTTCATCTGCTGGTTTAAAGGAGGTGGACTTGGATCTCTTATCGAGTATCACATCGTCCCTATTCACCATAGAGCGCAACGCGGTGAGTTCCTCTGCCGCTAGGGCTTCGGATAGTGCCTCTAAGGCTAATGCGGCTGTCTTGTTTTCGGCGCGGAGTGCTATGTCCGGATCACTAACGAGAGTGATTATTCCGCCAGGCCCAGGCATTTTGAGCTTCATGTACCCGTAATGGGGTACGGCTTGAAAAATTGTGAATGCCTCTCGTCCTAATATAGCGTGATATCCGCTGTTGAACGGGGCCACTTGGAACGTGACTTCTTCGGATCTGTAATTGTCCGGCGAGCCGAATACCACATCGAGTGTGATTTTTCCTATGCAGCGCGCCTCCCGGCAAGGGATTATTCCTCTAAAGGTTGTGCTGCTTCGCTCAATGCGGCTCCAGTCTATTTCCATTTTTTGAAGGGTTTCCTCGTAGATGAGGTTTAATCCGCTGCCGCCATCCATGAGGACTTTTGTAAGTCGAAAGCCGTCCACTATTGGACTAAGTACCAGTGCGGCTGGACCTCGGGCTGTTCGGAATGTAGGTTCGTCGCTGGCGTTGAAGGTGATGCTTGTGTCGCTCCATGGATTGGTTGTTGCTACTTGGTAGACTTCGGCGAGGCTGCGGATTGTTCGTTTCCGCATATTATTTGATGTGAAAGTCTCGAAGACTGTTGATACCGTACCGATGTTGTTGGAGTGGTTTTCCGGGGCTAGAAGCTCCTCTCAACTTTTGGCCACCTGCTGTAATATCCAACATGCTCGAAGGCTATGTGTTGGGACGCCGCCTTCTGTACTGTGAATTTTACAGGGTCCGCTAAGCCATCCCTCCAGTACGGTTCCGTGCCCTTTATGGGGTTTTTGCTTTTTAGTTTTTGTATCTGGTGCCTGAGTGTAATGCACCCTTTTGTTGCGGACTAGGGTTGTATTCGGGGCCGGATTGTTCCAAAACTTATTTTCGGTTGTCCGGAAACTCTCCATCGCACAGTACTTTCGTACTATGGATGCTAGGTCAGCGAGGCGTGTAATTTCACGACGGCTGATGGCGTTCAAGATTCCCTCGTCCGTGCAATTATTGCAAAAAATTGAGATTGCGTTTTCCTCTCGGCAGTCCTTTATCCTGTTCATAACCAGGAGGAATCTGGCCTAGTAGTGATGTACTGTTTCAGTGGGCTCTTGCCAGATTAGAGATAGATCGCATATGTCTGGGCGGGTGGGTGGAATTAAGTCCAGAACCCTACCCATCTCAAGGCTCGAAGGCCGAGAAGTTTCCAAATTTGGAAGCTTGGATTGCTGGACGTTGTCCAACGAGTCTGGTCCGATGCCTGACTTTAAGTTCAGTGCTTGATTGAAGTCCGTCCCTCCGCGGGAATCCGGCATGGGGGGTTCGGGAGCCCGGACATGACTAGTTTTCAATACAGGAGAAGAGTCGCCGCATTGTTCCTCTACTACTGCGACGTGGTGGGTTACCTGGGGAGAGTTAATCTCTCTCAGATCGGTTTTAAGCCCAATCTGATTGTAGTCTGTAGCGACTCCCAGGGCGGCGATGCGATCCAAGAGCTCGTTTACAGACGAGAGCTCTATTGGATCCAGCCGCTCGGCGAATTCCGAGCTGACGTGAAGATTGCTTTTGACGACTTGAGAGGTCGTTGTCGAAGCGGTGGCCGGACATGCGGTCATAAGAAAACCACCTAGCCGGATAGTTTGGCCGGCGGCCAAGGCTCCTTTGGCGAAAATACCTTCCTTGAAGACGGGAGGAGGCATCCTTCCTATCGGTGACGGCACAGAGGAGCTCTCAATGAAAGCACCAATGTCGGTGTCAAAACCGGCAGATCTCGGGTAGGGGGTCCCGAACTGTGCGTCTAGGCGGATGGTAATAGGAGACAAGGGACACGATGTTTTACCCAGGTTCGGGCCCTCTTGATGGAGGTAAAACCCTACGTCCTACTTGATTGAAATTGATATTGTGGATGTTTACAAGAGTGGATCTACCACGAGATCAAGGAGGCTAAACCCTAGAAGCTAGCCTATGGTATGATTGTAATGGTTGTTGTTCTACGGACTAGAGCCATCCGGTTTATATAGACACCGGAGAGGGGTAGGGTTACATAGAGTCGGTTACAATGGTAGGAGATCTACATATCCGTATCGCCAAGCTTGCCTTCCACGCCAAGGAAAGTCCCATCCGGACACGGGACGAAGTCTTCAATCTTGTATCTTCATAGTCTTGGAGTCCGGTCGATGATCATAGTTCGGCCGATGATAGTCCGGCCGATGATGGTAGTCCGGCTATCCGGACACCCCCTAATCCGGGACTCCCTCAAGGGGGCTGGTTCACACTCAACCGTATTGAAGCCCACGAAGACCCGGAAGGTGGCGCTTTACTATGAAGTTTAGAGGCCCAGAGCCCAAAGGCGGATTAGGGCCCATAGTGGTAAACCGCCATAGTCATATAGCTTGTATTGTAAGATAAGGAAAGGAGAGACCGAGCCGAACACTTGTATGAGTCGGCCTCGGGACTCTGTAAAGCGGCTGGGTGTCAACCCGTGTATAAAAGGGGACGACCCGGCGGCGGTTCAGGGATAAGAAACAACAACTCGAGAGCCAGGCATAGCGTGTTTGCTCCCTGGTTATCGAGATCCCAATAATCCCATCACAACTAGATGTAGGCTTTTACCTTCCTCGAAGGGACCGAACTAGTATAAAACTCCCGTGTCCCTTGTCCGGTTTAACCCCTTCAAGCTAACCCGTTGCGATGGCTCCACGACTAAGTCCTTTCACAAGGACATCTGACGTGATAATTCCACGACAGTTGGCGCCCACCGTGGGGCTATCGCACGATGGTGTCGAGTTCTTGAAGGGCTGCTCTGAAGGACTTAAGGGGTACGTGATCGGTCGGATGACCAAAAGTCATCGCGACAAGCTCTACATCGACGACAAAGGATGGGGCCCCGAAGCCGGCTCAATCGAGTACGGGTACCGGGTTCCCTTCGGCGGAATTCATGTCTTCATTGGCAAGATCGGTGAACCGGGCCCTGAGCCGGACACCTGCACCGACCTCGTCGAGACGGCTCAGCGTGCGAGTCCAGCCCGGGTTACGCCCGCCGTGAAGCGTGCGTTCGTAGGATGTGTTCATGGGATCGGGTCTGAACCGGTGTCTGAGGACGAGACGGCGGTATACTCCGATGGCGAATCATCCACTGGTGAAACTGAGTCCTTGTACCAGATTCATGACGGCATGCCCGAGGGGTATTCCGATGGCAACAGTATTTCGGATCTCCTTGAAGCACCAAGCCGGGTTGCTATTTACATGGCCGGCACACAGCCCATTTTGCAGTCTTCATCTACCACGGCAATAGATACCGGATCAGCGGCCGGGGCAGGTACTTCGGTGCGCCGGCCGGCGCAGGTTCTCGCCGGTTTAATGGATGCTTGGGAGGCCTTGTTAACTGCGACAGTTACCCCAGAAACATGAAATCAGCATGATGCAGAGGTTGCAAGACTGAAAGAGCAAATTGCGCAGGCTAAGGAGGACTTGGTGGCTGAGGACAATAGGATGGCCGAGGAACATGCCGCTTTGAATGCTCAATCACAGCAGATACAAGCACAGAATTACCGACTCATGTTAGATCGGACTGCGTCAGAGGATGTGATGCGAAGGAAATATCGGTCACGATTGCCGCCGGTTTACGAAGGGGTAAATCTCTTTCAGACACCAGGCGCTGGGCCGAGCAATCCGGCGGCCGCAAACTGAGCCGAGGCGCCTAGGATCGCCCTGGATCAGCCACAAGCAATGGAGTTGCCCCGACGGACGGTTAATCCGCCACAGTATATGCCTAACCCGCCAGGTCACTTTTCAAGCCCCCTGGATAACATGATTGCTGCGGCCTCACGCCTGGCCGCCATCCCGATGGAAGGAGATTCAATAGAGGCAGTTGAGACAAGGCGAGCACGAGACCTCCTTCAAACCGCCGTAATGCAGCAGCAGGCTTATTCATACAGCCGGGATAGAATTCATTCAACTCCTCGTCCAACCCAAGCTATAGCAGGCGGATGGACGAACCGGAAGTATCTAGCAGCGCGCGGCGTCGCAATGCTTAGGAAGTAGTGGATCATGGCAGGGCACGAAGGGATGGTGTTTTGGGTCGTCATCAACCCGCCCCGGTTCAGCCAGCAGTATCGGTTGACAGAGGCACCGGGCTTGCTTTCAGTTCCTGGGGAGTGCCGTGCCTCATTCCGGCCCTCCGTAACGTGCGTCTGCCCAAGGATTTCAAGGGTCCGCGCAAGGTGCCTAATTACACGGCGGATCAGCCGCCTGAGGCGTGGGTCGAGACTTACGAGATGGCAATGGAGATGCTGGATGTAGATGAGGCAGCTTGTGCAAAATACTTCACGATGATGTTGGAAGGAACCGCCCGTACCTGGTTGAAGAATCTGCCGGCTAACTCCATCGAGTCATGGGATCAGTTGAAGGCCCGGTTTATAGCCAATTTTAAAGATACGTGCAAACAACCCATGTCCATTGTAGATCTGGATGCTTGTGTTCAGGGCGAGAACGAGTCCACAACTCGTTGGGTGCGCCGGGTCTCAGAAGTTTTGCACTCGGCCGACCGAATTAACGCCGGCCAAGCGATTATCACGTTGGAGCGTAATTGCCGATTTATGTCACTAAAGGAGAAGTTGGGACGAATCAAACGTCACTGCAATGACCTGGGAACCCTCATGGCAGCCTTGGTAAAATATGCCGATTCTGATAATAACAAGGATCCCGATTCTGATAATGAGAAAACGGAGAAGGGAAAGAGGAATGGCGGTGTGAAGGGACAGCAGCACAACCAGGGAGGCCATGGGAATAATGGTAAGCGTAAAGCGGATTCAGATTTTGTGGCTAATGCTAATATGCAGCGTAGTAAAGGTAAACCGCCCCAGCGTGGTGGATCGATGAATCTGGAGCGCTTGTTGAATCAGCCCTGTCCAAAGCACGGAACCAAGGAAGCCCCCGCAACTCATCTCTGGAAGGATTGCAATATTATGAGGCAATTCAAAAACTCTGATCTCTTCCGATATGATCAGGGCCCGTCGGGCGGTTCAGGTCCAGGTTTTCATGGTGGTGGCAGTTCAGGCTCTGGATTTCAAAACAATCAGAATAACCAGAACAACCAAAGCGGTAATAACCAGCAGGGCAATCAAGGGAATCAACAGCAGTCAGGTTACCAGAGTAACCCGAAGCAGCTGAATGGTGGACAATATCATGTATTCACCACTAGTCTGTGCAAGCGAGATCTGAAGCTGCATAAGAGGGCTGTTAATGCGGTTGAACCGGTAGTTCCACGCTATCTGCGCTGGTCGGAACAACCTATCATGTGGAGTAGGGAGGATCATCCGCCCTGGGTTGACAATCCGGGTCAGCTAGCTCTGGTGGTGGCACCTCAAGTGGGAGGTTACAAGTTCACCAAAGTACTTATGGATGGAGGAAGCAGTATTAACATTCTGTATTATGAGACATTCCGTCGCATGGGGCTGACTGATAAGAATCTTAAACCGTCCAATACGGTTTTTCATGGTGTAGTACCAGGAAAGTCGGCGTATCCAGTGGGCAAGATTGCTTTGGAAGTTGTGTTTGGGTATGAGCATGATTCCCGGTCTGAGACATTGACTTTCGAGGTGGTGAGAATTCAGAGCCCGTATCACGCACTGTTTGGGCGACCGGCTTATGCAAAATTTATGGCGAGGCCATGTTATATTTACTTGCAGCTCAAGATGCCGGGTCACAAAGGAACCATCACAGTTCATGGAAGTCGGAAAATCGCTTTGGATTGCGAAGAGAGTGATGCGTCTTACGCTGAGTCGGTTTGTGCTACAGAGGAGTTAAAATTTTACAAGGAAAATGTTGATCCGGCAGATATGACCCCTCCGAAGAAGCCCACCACTGAGCACGACCCAACCCTGCACTTCAAACCGGCGGATGAGACGAAGCTTGTTGACTTTGTCCCTGGCGATTCGTCCAAACAGTTCAGCATCAGCACCAATCTGGATCAGAAATAGGAAAGCGCGCTCATCGAGTTCATCCGTGAGAACCGGGACATCTTTGCATGGAAGCCTTCTCACATGCCAGGTGTGCCGAGGGAACTCGCTGAGCACACCCTTAACATTGATCCGAAGTTTAAACCAGTCAAGCAATTCCTTCGTCGCTTTAATGAAGAGAGACGCAAGGCAATTGGGGAGGAGGTAGCCCGGCTGTTGGCAGCTGGGTTTATCGTTGAAGTTTTTCATCCTGAATGGTTGGCTAATCCGGTGCTGGTGCTTAAGAAAAACGGGACTTGGCGCATGTGTGTGGATTACACGGACTTCAATAAGGCTTGCCCAGCTGATCCTTTTGCTCTCTCGCATATTGATCAAATCATTGATACGACGGCGGGTTGTGAGCGCCTGAGTTTTTTGGATGCTTACTCAGGGTACCATCAGATCAAAATGGCAGTTAAGGACCAGGACAAAACAGCTTTCATCACTCCCTTTGGAGCCTTCTGCTATGTTTCTATGCCCTTTGGGCTCAAGAGTGCTCAAGCAACCTATCAGCGTTGTGTGCAAAATTGTCTTCACACGCAGATTGGGCGTAACGTTCATGCGTATGTGGATGACATTGTGGTGAAATCCAGGAAAAAGGAGACATTGATAGCTGATCTCAAAGAGACGTTTGACAACCTCCGGGTTTACAAAATGATGCTTAATCCGGATAAGTGTGTCTTTGGTGTTCCGGCAGGCAAGCTGCTCGGTTTTCTGGTGTCTAACAGGGGCATTGAGGCTAGTCCGGAAAAGATCAAGGCAATCACATCCTTGGCCAAACCGACATGTATCAATGATGTTCAGCGTCTCGCAGGCCGGATCGCAGCTCTCAGCCGGTTCATCAGTAGTTTGGGTGAGAAGGCCATTCCCTTGTATCAGATGCTGAAGAAAACGGATAATTTCGTCTGGAGTGATGCAGCCGATGCGGCTTTTGAGGAGTTAAAGCGGCAATTGGTTGAACCGCCAGTTCTGGCAGCCCCAGTTGATCATGAGCCTTTACTATTATATGTGGCTGCTAACGCCCGAGCAGTCAGTGTGGCTATCATTGTAGAGCGTAAAGAGGCTGGGAAGGAATATCCGGTTCAATGTCCAGTGTATTACATCAGTGAAGTCCTGATCGAGTCAAAGCAACGCTATCCACATTGGCAAAAGTTGGTGTATGGGGTTTTTATGGCCAGTCGGAAACACAAGCAATATTTTCAAGGTCACCCCATCACAGTGGTTAGTTCGGCTCCCTTGGCGATATCATCCAAAACAGAGAAGCAACTGGCCGGGTTGCAAAGTGGGCAATTGAGCTTGGACCACATGGTTTGAAGTATGTGCCTCGCACAACCATTAAGTCACAGGCTCTTGTGGACTTCATCAATGACGGGACCGAGTTACAAGCACCGGAAGAGAAACCGGATAATACATACTGGACCATTCATTTCGATGGATCAAGGCAGTTGGAAGGCTCGGGGGCTGGAGTTGTCCTTACTTCCCCCCGAGGTGATAAAATTTGCTATGTCCTCCGCTTGATGTTTCCTTGTACTAACAATGCAGCTGAATATGAAGCCCTACTTCATGGTCTCCGTGTGGCTAAGGAGATGAACTTAACTCGAGTTCGTTGCTTTGGCGATTCTGATCTGGTGGCTCAGCAAGTTTCTGGTACTTGGGATTCTAAGGATCCACTCATGGCGGCTTACAGGCATGAGGTAGATATGGTGGCGGGTCACTTCAAAGGTTACCAGGTTGAGCATATTGATCGGCGCAAAAATGAAGCAGCAGACACTTTGAGCCGACTTGGATCTCAGCGTAAACCGGTACCTCCTAACACCTTTCTGGATATATTGCATAACCCGTCTATTAAATTGCCTACAGAAGCGGATCTGGCTGTTCCTGATCCGGAGGCGCAGCTGGTGGCTGCTTTAAACGTCGTGCCGGATTGGACGATTCCGTATCTGGCATATATGAACCGGGGTGAGCTACCAAATGATCAAGTCATGGCCCGACAGATAGTCCGGCGTTCTAAATCCATGGTTATTCACAATGGCGAGTTACACCGCTGTAGCGTTTCAGGCGTATTTCAGCGTTGTGTTTCTCCGGAAGAAGGCCAAGCGATCCTCTGGGAAATTCATGAAGGGGATTGTGGTCATCACACCGGTTCAAAGTCCCTGGTTGCAAAAGCTTTTCTTCATGGGTTTTACTGGCTGACAGCTCATGCTGATGCGGAGGATCTGGTCAAGCGATGTGATGCTTGTCAAAAAATTTCCCGCAGAGCTCATGTTCCGGCTCAGGAGCTACGGATGATTCCAATCACTTGGCCTTTTGCTACTTGGGGGATTGATATGGTGGGGCCTTTTAAGCGTTCCCGAGACAAGAAAACCCACCTGTTGGTGGCAGTTGATGAATTCACCAAGTGGGTTGAAGCGGAGCCTGTCAGCAATTGTGATGCAGCGACGGCGGTTCAATTTCTCAAAAAGTTTATTTTCCGCTTTGGTTATCCACACAGCATTATCACGGATAATGGTACTAACCTCTCCAAAGGTGAGATGGAGGATTTCTATCAAAGAGAGCATATCCGGCTTGATCTAGAATCTGTAGCGCACCCTCAATCCAACGGTCAAGCAGAGCGAGCTAATCAAGAAATCCTAAAGGGTCTTAAACCCCGGCTCATGATTCCATTGAAACGGACGCCGGGTTGTTGGGTGGAAGAATTACCTTCTGTGTTGTGGAGCATCAACACCACCCCCAATCGATCAACAGGATATACGCCTTTCTTCATGGTCTACGGAGCAGAGGCGGTTCTCCCAAGTGATATACATC
Source organism: Triticum dicoccoides (assembly GCF_002162155.2). Lineage (NCBI taxonomy): Eukaryota > Viridiplantae > Streptophyta > Magnoliopsida > Poales > Poaceae > Triticum > Triticum dicoccoides. The sequence goes on along the minus strand of NC_041385.1, from coordinate 684,328,279 downwards.
ATGATTCCCCCGGGGTTGCTAATTATGTTGAAGCAGACAATGAGAAAGCTCTCTAAGAGGCACTGGATTTACTAGATGAGAAGCGGGATATGGCTTTGGCATGCTCGGCGGTTTATCAACAAGACCTGCGGCGCTATCACAGCCGTCGGGTTAGGACAAGAGCCTTTCAAGAAGGTGACTTGGTGCTCCGGCTTATCCAGGATCAGACCGGTATACACAAGTTATCCCCGCCTTGGAAAGGACCCTTTGTGGTCAGTAAGAATCTGCACAACGGATCATACTACCTCATTGACGTTCGAGATGACTCACGCAAATCTGAGGAGGAGACCCGGCGGCCCTGGAACATAGCTCTCCTCCGGCCTTATTACACTTGAGCCATAGGCTTTCTTTTATGTACATATTTTGACGATGTATATATTATCATCAATAAATAAATCAGCATCCTTGCTTCAAAGCGGGGCCTCTGCTGTTTTTTCTCAAACATTCTTTGAGTTACATGGGGGCTTCAGCTGACCAAGCGAAGTATTATCCCTTGAACCGGCTATCACGCCATAGATCTTGGGAGCTTCACACCCAAAGGGCCAAAGAGAGTTTCAATGCTATGCACAACTCAAACATAGGCACCTAATGAGCACCGCTCATCATGTTACTTGGGGGCTCCTTGGTCCAATACCAAGAAGTCTGAATGGACCCTTGTAGCTGGGTATCGACCCACGGCTTGGAAGCCTGGTATATTTACCTAAAACCCCGGGTTAACCTGCCTTCATCAAGTAACACACTCCTATCAAGATCATCCTGGCATGGCCCTCCGAATGTTTGACAGTTACTCTCCTTGAGACCCTGAACTTGTCAAAGTTAAAACGGTGATTGGCTAGTTGGAGGTCTATCTTAAAAGGCTTCGTTAAATGGTTCAACTCAGTGGCCTGGCAGCCCACAAAAGCCTCGCATTTGGGCCTGGCAGCCCCCAAAAAGCCTCGAGTACACGGTTTCCATTTGAACTTTGGCTGAATTTTAAACCGATTTTTTGGCTTGTTCAACCGTCTTCTAAGACCGGCATTTTTTAAACCGGCTTGGTTTGCAACTTTACGTTGACAGACCTTTATTTTAAACCGGAGTTTTCTTAACCCGGCTTGGCATTGATTTCCTGTCAACGGCCCGGATCGTCTGGCGTGAATCATCACCCGGCGTGATTTAATCTACGACATCAGAAAATGATGGCGATACAAATACTTCAGATTTGAGTTTTTCACCCTTATCGCAATTCAAGTTGGCTCGTCAACTAGCCAGGGATCTTATACTACCGGTATGTATAATTTCATATTATTCTGATTTGATTATCAATCCGGCATATTTTGGGCATTATGACCCGTCCGGCGGTAAACCACCAGGACCCTTTGTCTTTTTATGCATACAGGAAATGCATATTATAATACTTGGAACAAAAATTGATATTGATATGGCGGATCAACGCAAAATATCTCTTGCACGACGGCAGCAGATCAGCATAAGTTTCTTGCTATACTATTACACGGCACTCCAAGGCCCAAAATATGGAAATATTCATTGATCATTCCTGATGTACCACCCGCCTGGACGGATTAAGCTTCGTCACCGGGTTGACGTGAGGTAGATGGATCATCTGGTGTCGGTTCAACCTCCTCTTCATCCACTGACTGGAAGTCATTGGTGGTCTAGTCAATCCGGGTTAAGGCCTGAAAGACAGCCACTTCACTTATAAGCTCAGCCGGATCAACGTCAGGAGCGTAAGTATGCTTACGGATTGGTGGAATGAGGCTCTGCACTTCAGGAATCACAGCTTCAACCCGTTTGTTGTCTGCATCATAGAACAATCGGTGAACCGTCAGGTTCGCCTCTTCGGCTAGTTGACTCACCAAAGGACGCATCTCCCTTGTTAACCGTTTCAGGGCGTCATTGTCAAATTCTTCACCATTTTCTTGGGCACTGGGGAAGCCTTTGGATATATCAGCCGGGTCAAGGTCCGCTATCCATGCCTTGGCCCGAGTCAGCGCCAGCAAAGCGCCGGCCCGAGCAGCGGATCGCTTTAGCTCTTCTATTTGTGCTGGCGTCATTGAAAGACGGTCCAGTGTATCTTTGATAAGTGTTGGTGCCACATTATCATATGACGTTGCGCATAATAACCCATTGAGTGCCGGTATATAGCTACTCAATCAGTGTATATGCCGCTTTAAGCTTCTTCTGCATGTCAGAACCCAGGTGAGCGATGTGATTTCCTACATCGGTTCAAGAAATACATGTTAAACCAATGAAATTTCAAAGGGATACTACTTTTGGCAACCACTACTTACCAAATATGGCAGAGGCCATGGCATTGATTTGGTGCTTCAGTCCAGATAATTCTTCTGCCACCGGTTTAAGAGCCGATTCAGCAGTCTCTGTCCGTTTCACCAGTCCGGCCTTCTCGTTGTCCCAGTTGGCCTGCTCAGATTTAAACCATTCTTTAAGTTGCTCCATGGTGGGCAAAGAGGTTCTCAGCTCATCCTTGGCCTTGGTGGTTTCTGCTTGTTGGGTCTCAAGGTTTGCTCGAAGATCAGCAATTTGTGAGGTTTGTTGATTTATTTCACTCTGCAACAGTAAGAGAGCATGATAATATCTTTCTTCAAAGTCCTAAGCGTATAACCAGTTATACACTCAGCACTTGGGGGCTAATGCGGATCGTTTTTATGCAGATACTTCAAGTCCCAAGGATTAATACAAGTTTTAATCATGGCACTTGGGGGCTAATGTGTATTTGAGCAAGACAAAGAACAGTTCACAAGGTACAGCAGGAAGAATATAAAGTACCGGTCTGACTTTCTCAAGACAAACCGACCCTTGGGGGCTACAATGCAATGAAGGTGAAGAAATTCTAAAGTACAATGTTTACCTCATAGCGTTCCTTCATTAGATTTACTAAACCGGCTTCATAATCACGGCTTGTATACAGCCGGTTCAGAAAGCCGGAATGAAGGTCTTGAGCAGAGAGATCGGTATAAGCAGACAAATCAGTCTTACCCTTCCCTTTGTTCACGGCAGCAAATTCATCTTTAGCAGTATGCTTTGACAGAGCAACCGGAGTACCAGGGGCGGTGTATCCAGTGCCTGTAACAACAGCATCATCATCCTTGGCCGGGCTGGAAGAGTCAAGGTTCTGAACAGGGCTTGGTGGTTTGTTAGCTGGACTTGGCGGATCAGCAATTGAGTCCCGTTGTTCCATTGCCGGGCTCGGGGGAGCAGGAGGATTTAAAGTATTAGCCTCTGCAGTCGTTTCAGCTTCTGGCGGGTTAGCATTACCATCTTGATTCGGCCCAGTAGAGCAGTCCATGGCAACTTCCGGGTTTTTGTTATGATGCTCGGGTGTCTTTTCCGGATCAACTTCAACAGTAGGGTCGCTGGTCTTGGCCTTCTTGCTTAATCGAGCTTTGGCGCTATAACACCAAAGGTTAGAGTATGACAAACTGACAAAATAAAGTTATAAATCAGGTAACACTTACCCGGCAACTACTTTGAGAGGAGGAAATTGGGTGGTCGATGAACCGCCAGACGAGCTAGAAGAAGCCTGGTAATTCGGGTCAGGCGGATTGAGAGGGCATCGGAAGAAACCTTTAAAAGGGTATTGTTTTTTAGGAAAACAAATCACCTCTGGACGGTGTTTCCGGGGGGCGTATCAGCTAAACCGGACGAGGTGATCTGTTGACCACTATGACGGGTTGTGCGACGTTCTTCTGCTTGCCGTTTCTTCAAAGAAAATTTTGGATCCAAATAAGCAAGGGGGTGAGATTGTTTTACTTTCCAAACTGTACGGCGAGTTCTTTGAACCAGCACAGGGTCCGAGTCGGAAGAAAGAAGAATTACCTCAACATGATCTGCATGGCTGGCTTCAGCATCATCCTGAATATGATCATTGTCAATAAGATGTATAAAAAAGGAGCCAAGTGAGTCAAGTTCTACCTCAGCATCTGATTCTTCTTCCTCCGGCGGTTCAGAAGAATCGGCAGCTTTCTTCTTTCCGGCCTTCTTGGTGACCTTGGTTTTTACACGAGGAGCACGGGCCGGTTTATTACGTTTCCAGAAAGAGTTGTTGGCCTGAAATTAAGGCAAGGAAAGGTTAGTAAACGATCGATGTGGAAATTAGTAAAGTATGTACATGAACTTACCGCCGGCGGTTTATTGGAGATGCAAAACGGAGCCAAACCGGTTTGGCTGCATGCAGTGACCGGTTCATCAAGCATCCTTTTTACACATTCAGTGATTTCAAGCTCGGTCATTATTACTTCATGATGCCGTTGAGGATCTTTTACACTTCCGGTATACTCATGCATCAATCCGGGCCGGCGGCTCAAAGGCAGAATGCCCCATGAAACCCAGCAGAGGACAAGATCAATGCCGGTTAAACCGTTGGCCATCAGAGCCCGGAGCTTGGCGAGTTGAGGAGCGAAATTCTTCCGTTCCGCGGCGGTTAGACGCGGAGGCATTGGGTGGCCGTTGCTAAGACGGTGAGGGCAGTAGCCCTGCAAAGGATTTTCTCCATCAGGAGCAGTATTCCGGCAGTAAAACCAGGTCTGGTTCCAATCTTTAGGATGGCTATGATGTTTGGCATGAGGGAAATCAACTTCTTTCCTCTTTTGAATTGATACGCCACCAAGCTCTGTGTTGGGGCCATCTGAGAATTCTGTGCGGCGGTTCAGATGAAAAAAATCCCAGAACAGCTCCACGGTTGGCTCTTCTTGAAGGTAAACTTCGCAGAATACTTGAAAATTGCATATGTTTGATACAGAGTTCGGGCCAATATCTTGCGGATGGAGTTGGAAGCTGGCAAGGACATCCCGGAAATTTTTTGATCCGGGCGGACTAAATCCCCGGTCTAAATGTTGCATAAAAACAATCACCTCTCCCTCTTGAGGTTCAGGTGGACATTCCGATTCCGGAACTCGCCAGTGGAGAATGTTCTTTGAAGCTAAAGCGCCAGTGATGACGTAACCATTGATCTGTGTCTCTGTGATCCGGGATGGAACCCAATTGCAAGCAGAAAATTGCTTCGACATTCCGGAATGAGGAACTGAAAATAAAAAGTGCCGGTTTAAGGCATCTAATTCAGTGTTAAACCGGAGAAGGGTACTGTGCGAGTTCAATTGGCGGTTTAAGAGAGGGATAATGTTATATGGCGGATTGATTTTTAAGGAGTTAAACCGCCTATAGGCAGGATGGCCAGAATTTCAAATTTCTGTTAAGTGTTACAAAAACAGGTTTCACAATATGGCAGTATAATTTTGGATCTACCATCGATAATCTAAGAAAATGTTCTCGAGCCCTACAATGGTGCTAAAGAGGAACAGAGACGAACCAGACGGAGTCTATTCAGAAACAGTAAGATACTACGGTATGGTGAACTAACAACATGGATCTAGCCGCAGTTCAAAACTATCAGGCACACATATGTATATTCAACAGGAAGACCAGAAGGAGGAACACAAAAGAACTGATGAACGGTGATGAACATGGATGAACTTGAAACCCTAATGGAGATCTAGGGTTACAGGGAAGCAAACTTACCAGGGTCACACGGCGGCGGAAGAGCGCGGCATGGTCTCTGAAACGAACAGGGTGATGCAGCGGCCTTGGTCGGTGCAGATTCGAAGATCGACGGCGGCGGCGGCGCTGGGGTTTCTTCCAGTTGCTAGGAAGAAGAAGAGAAGAAAGGGGAGAAAATGAAAGTACCTGTCTGGTGTATTTATAACAAGGCAGGGAGATAAGTGACAGGCGCGAGAATCGAGGAGTACAAAGCGGCAAGTGGCGCGGCTGTCGCCTCGATTTCCGGGATGGCATTAAATAAAGGGAATCTTTTATTTATTTTTTACAGAAATGACGTCATGATAACCCGTTGCTGTATCCAGAGGATGACGTCACGGCGGTTTAACAAAGTTTATAAAAGAAGGCATCATGGCGGTTTACGAGAAATGAAGGAAGGCGTTCACAGGATTCTGCTAAGTATCAAAGATTAACATGAACAGGTTCAAATCAATGTGGGGCCTAATGTTGGGGATATAACAACTGAGTATAAACCGCCCCAAGAGGGGGCCAGTTCACACTCAACCGTATTGAAGCCCACGAAGACCCAGAAGGTGGCGCTTTACTATGAAGTTTAGAGGCCCAGAGCCCAAAGGAGGATTAGGGCCCATAGTGGTAAACCGCCATAGTCATATAGCTTGTATTGTAAGATAAGGAAAGGAGAGACCGAGCCGAACACTTGTATGAGTCGGCCTCGGGACTCTGTAAACCGGCTGGGCGTCAACCCGTGTATAAAAGGGGACGACCCGGCGGCGGTTCAGGGATAAGAAACAACAACTCGAGAGCCAGGCATAGCGTGTTTGCTCCCTGGTTATCGAGATCCCAATAATCCCATCACAACTAGACGTAGGCTTTTACCTTCCTCGAAGGGGCCGAACTAGTATAAAACTCCCGTGTCCCTTGTCCGGTTTAACCCCTTCAAGCTAACCCGTTGCGATGGCTCCACGACTAAGTCCTTTCACAAGGACATCTGACGTGATAATTCCACGACACCCTGTGTGTTCATAGTCGGTCTCGGAACCTTGATATTGTGCTTCTGAGTGGTTATGCCACCATTTTTGTAGCATGTCTCAAATCTTTTTGAGCAATTACAGTCGTTATGCTGTCCGGGTCATCCCAGGTTTCTAAATAGTCTGATGCATTTGCAAATCCCTTCTTTCCGTTCCCGATGTTCTTTGGGCCAGGTTAACCACACTAATCAGTGAGTTGAGGTGCTCTATTGCCTCGACATATATGTTGGAGTTATTATTATGACCCTAGGTGTCTTAGGGGATCATCTAGTAATCTAGCCATGTTCGTGTTCCCAGTGTGATGATTCTGGCCATCATTCTCGAAAGCATCCTGTGATGCCATTTAGTTAGTAGGTATTCTATTTCCGGGTTCTGAACTCGAAACTCATCCTACTCACTTCATGTTGATAGTGTTTGCTCGTTCCTTTAGGTTATTAATAACCTTTGTGATAGTCCTCGAGGCTCGTGGTATTTCCTTCTTCCAAATACTATGAACCACTTATGGCAGAAGTTCTTTGAACCAAGGATCACAACCAGAGTGATCTCGATGAGTTCTCCATTCTATATTGTGACCCTGCCAGTCCTACCTTTTCTGCATGGGTTATCCGGAAGAAATGTTGAGCTTTGCTCGACATACTAATCTATGCATCCACAACTGAGAAAGTATATGTTCCTTGAGTTGTTACTCATCATTTGTATTCCGACCATTGGCTATCAATCGATAGTCTAGAGTATGTGTGCATTTGTTCGTCGGTGCCTATCATTCTTCTGGTCCGTCAAGCCATTCTAGTTCAGAATGACTAGGAGAAACAAACTCTAGTACCTCATCCATTTCTAGGATTGGGTCAAAGCAGTTCTATTCCGCAGATCAAATGCAATCAAGCTTTTGGTCTGTTCCACCTTGGAGTGTTACCCTCTTTACGTCGGGATTGTCATGAGAATTGCACCATCTCTTGTGAACTCTTGACGTAGCGATACTTCTCGCCATCCTTATTCATTCCTCGGTTCCGTGTTGTTGCAGCCGGAGTGCCGATAAGTGAATCGTGATGTGTGAACTCAGTACTCCTAGCAACTCCGCTGCTTGGTAGTTAAAGGACAATAATTTCATTCTTAGCATGTTGGTTATTGAATCATCATTCTAAGATTGATCGTGCTATCTAGTCCATTCTCCTAGTGCACTCCTCGATCAGTGAGTTAGGATTATTTCAAATCTTCGCTCTATTGATCATATCGTCTTGCCCTGAAAAGCAAGATTGTTCTCGAGCTTAGTAACATATCGGTGGTTCGTGATTTCCCGAATATCTTCTCGGAAGTATTACCAGGTTGTCCCCTGACCCTTATGTTGAGTTCGTGATCAAGTTGGTTTATTCCTGTAAACCACCCTTTCTCCAAGAATCCGTGTTGGATACCCCTGAGCTAGTTGGTTAAGCTAGACAACAACTTGGAGAGTTGGAAGATGAAAGCTTGTCCCGCTTAGTTCATCTCCAAAGGGATATCCTTGCGTTTGTGTGTTGTTGAAGAAGATGATATCTTCATTGATTGATCCTCGTGGTCAATTGCTGGATCTATTGCCTTATCAAACCTTTGATTTGCATATGGGCTATCATCAAATCAAGTCAGAACCAACGATATTCGTAATGTTGTCTTACTCGTGGTTGTTTCCTCGAGCATACACCATCATATCTTCTGGGTCTGACCAATGCTAACACCTTGTTTACATAGTTATGGAATTCCATATCCATGGGAATCTCGATGACTTGTTGTTGTGCTCATCAGCAGTATTTTGATCCTCTTGATGATTCATGTTGAACATCTAAGTTAATAATGGAAACTTGTGTAAGCATTTTCTTCATGACCTGTTCGTGAAGCATATGTTTGGACGAAAGAAGTGAGTCCCTCTAACTCATGTGCACTTGATGCAAGTTGCCGCCATGATTTTCAGAGGGCTTATTTTACCTGCTCGGGAATCACCCCAAGTCAGTCATGCATGTGCGAAGTATGCTATGGTTTGATAGGCTCGCTACCTCCATTCTATATGTGTCCCTAGCACACCAAGCCACTAATTGATTTGTTCAAGGAGAAGGAGTTTCTTCATAAGAGCTAATCATGACTTATGTTAGGACTTTGTTATCCTCGATGATGGTTCCCCACCTGAACTCGGTAGTGTTTTATTATAAGACTACTATGTGGTCATGCCTATCTGGGCAAGCGTGTTCACATGTGTGTAGCAGAACCAGCTCATGTTTTGGAGCTTGCCATCGTAGTTCATTTCCCGAGAATCTCGCAATGCCATCTCGTCAATTTGTGTTGCAAACTTTCATTTTTCTTTCTAGACTTGATGGGTCTGGAATATTCTGACACCAACCAGATCTGAATCTCAGGCAGACATGATGGTTGGAACCTTTCCAAGATCTATGATGTAGGTCCTGACAAGGTTGATGTTCTGGCCGACACACCTAGCCGGAAGATCTATCATTGTAGTATCTTAAATGAGCACTTTGACCATCTTCTCCATGAGGATTTCGAGTGACTTATTATAGAAGTTGCTCCTTATGGATCCTTTGTATTCCGAAGTCCGACCTTTACTTGATGGCCATGTTGATGCTTTTAAGCATGATCGTGGTACCTAGAACGTCAAGGAGAACATTAGAAGTGGAGTGCTAAATGTCCCTCGGTCGATCATCCAGATTTCGTCCCCTTGGCCTCGCTAAGGTGAAATCTGAGAAGGTGTTGTCTTCCTTTGCATCTGCATCGTCCATCGCTATTCATCATGGTAGTATGTTGTGTTGTCAGCACCCTTGACACGGATGTTGGTAATACCTTGATGGGTATGGAAATGCTCAAATTCTTGAGAGCACGCTCAGACACTAGGTTATATCTTTAGTATCAATCTGAATGTGCCTTCCTTTTGCCGAGTTGTTCGATAACCGTAATTTCTGTTCCAAACTGGGTATGACATTCTTTTGGACTCCTTCAAATGATCGATTGTGTTTTGCCTTAGGCTGGTGTAAAGAGTTTCAATGATCTCGGTAACAAAGGTAATTCTTTCTGCCACTTAAGGGATAATTCTATGAGTCACCTTCCCTAAGGTGCCCCGTTATTGTATCATGGCAAATCAATTCCTCGCTATGTTGACAACCGTTCACCACCTTCTTAAGTGTGGAATTGTTGTCTACCTAGTGAACCCTCGTTGTCGGTGTCAAAACCGGCGGATCTCGGGTAGGGGGTCCCGAACTGTGCGTCTAGGCGGATGGTAACAGGAGACGAGGGACACGATGTTTTTACCCAGGTTCGGGCCCTCTTGATGGAGGTAAAACCCTACGTCCTGCTTGATTAATATTGATGATGTGGGTTACAAGAGTAGATCTACCACGAGATCAAGGAGGCTAAACCATAGAAGCTAGCCTATGGTATGATTGTTGTATATTGTATGTCTGTCGACTAGCCTGGCCCTAGTTTATATAATGCACCAGAGGCCTAGGATAACAAGAGTCCTAGCCGAATACGCCTGTGGGGAGGAGTCCTTGTCTTGATCGCCAAGTCTTGTGGAATCTTCCTTGTATGCGGCAACTGTCCGGACTGGCCCATGAGTATACGGCCATGGGGGTCCTCGACCCAATCCAACTGATCGGGAGACGATGTGGTGAGTACCCCCCTAGTCCAGGACACCGTCAGTAGCCCCCTGAACCGGTCTTCAAGTTAGGGATGCTCCTCGATTCTTCCGAACTGTTCTTCATCTTTGGTTGCCGGTCTTGAAAACTGGTTCAACAAATCTTCTCATCTTCGACCTGGAGGATCGCCGAAATGCATTCGACAAGTTTATACGTTGGGTATCCGAGGAGCCCCTTTAAGTTTCCGGGCATTATCAATGCCTTGTTATTTTTATGCCACACCTCAGGTTTGAAGTTGTTCCCAGGTGGCTGCGTCCTCTTGCGTCTGAGCTCCAACGCCGGACTGCATTCAAGGTATCTTTTGCAGCCGAGCACCAATGCCGGACCGCTTCCCAGCTCTAATGCCAAAATGTATCCGAGCTCCAATGCCGGACTATGTGTCCGAGCTCCAACGCCGGACTATGTGTCCGAGCTCCAACGTCGGACTATGTATCCGAGCTCCAACGCCGGACTGTATCCGAGGTGTCGCAAATCACCTTGGTTCAAAGAAGTTTGAAGGAGTTTAGCCGAGCTTAATGCCGGAAATGCCCTCTAAGGAGCCAGCCACTTGCATCCGAACTATATGCCGAATTGCTTCCGAGGTGGTGCACCACCCCGAATGTGGGCTGATTTTTGGTCAATATTTTTTATTGATGCAATTTTTTCTTTGACGAGATATATAGCCAGTAGCCCTCAAGGTGTGTATCGGTCTAAAACCCGAGATGCACCTGAAGGATGACATAAGACCGCTGATCCCAGTAACCGCTGAGACTCAGGTTGATTTGCCAAATCGGTCTGAGGATCAAGTCCTAGCTCGGCCAAATACTTCGGGGGCGCAAAAAGCGGCGTGCTCAGACCTCGAGACTCAGGTTGGGTGCGGCCGACCAAACTGACGATCAAAATCTCCTCGGAAACTGTATTGCACTTAAGATTTTCTGCATAGAACAAGCAATGCAGTAGCCCCCGAGACACTGGTCGGGTGGCAACACCAGATCAGGGGATCAATGTGCCCCTTTAATATTTGTAAATAATAAGCCGAAGCCCAGTAGCCCCCGAGCCTTAATGCGGGCACGGGTGGCCGAATTAAGGATCAATATCCATAGTAAAATCACAAATTATGTGTAATGACTCAATGTATCCAAGTACTTTATGTCATTAATGCTCGGATCCGCATTGTACAAAACTTTGTTGACCGACCATCGGCTTCAACCTCCTCGGCCAGTAGCCGAGGAGTGTTTGTCCTACTTTATAAAGCCTTTATGAGGGCAAAGATTTACGACAAACAAGGCAATCTGGCCATACGGTTTTATAAACAAAGGTACGCAGAGAGATATGTTATATTGCTGTTTAATAGAAGAAATGTCTTCCAAAGAAAATAGTCCCGCTATCGGTTCCTTTCTTTGGGTTGTCATGCTAAGCATGATCATGAAACCTCAGCTCCAATGTAAGAGCAAAAGATCGAGGATTTAGCTTGGGAGGCCAGTTAATAGCCCCCGGTAGTGTTCGGCGACAGTCGAGGTCAAGCCGGAAACACTTCGGCCAATTTTATGAATGGCCGTCATTTAATATCGTCATCGGATCGCTGACCAGTTTACACCTATTGTGACAGTCAGTTTTCGGCTTTCTCCACTGAGGTGCTTGACCATGCGAGCTGCAAGCACAATCGCAGTGGTTCTCCCTTTGCACACCTAGCCGAACAAAGCAGAACATAGGAGGCAAGCGCGGGAGCCGGGCAACCCAACTATTGACCGAAGACACAATTTGAAACTGATGCATATATAGCAATATCCGAGAATGTTTTTGCCGAATCTCTAAAGGTGTCCGGCGTTGCACTGCGAGACTTGTGCTGAAAACACACAAATAGTTAAAAGTGCCAAAAGCTTGGAAAACCAAAAAACGTCAGTAAAAACATGACGTCCGAACAAGATCAAGTGTTCGGTGCCAATCCGAAAATTGGACTTTAGAAAAAAAAAGGTACTTCTGCCGTGCTTTAACTTTGCAATGACTAAGAAGAAAAACACTTAGTATGAAACAGCTCAAATAAACATAAGAGCCCCCAAGCGACTTGGGTAAAAGTTGACTATAAAATGTAAGGTGACATGTAGAATGCCTTCTAGCCGGATTGTAGATCGTTTGTTGTAGTGGACCTTTTCGCTTCAACTTCTGGACCCAATAGTCCGGAGTGTGTCCGAATACCCTCACGGTTATAAAAACCGGGGCATGCGTGGAGACCAGGCGTAGGGGTCATTAGTGCTTTATCAGACAAGTGCCCAACTAGTTATGTTATATTACATGGTTAGTAAGAAACATCTTCTAGGGAGAATAGTTCCGTTAGGGGTTCCTTTCCCTGGGAGGCATGCCCTAAAGTGCATGTCCGGACTGCGAAAAGAGCAGAAAAACATCTGGGGGCCAATAAATAGGTAAGAAATCATCTTTTAGTTCGCCGACCGAGTATTCCCTTAAGAATGCAAGCTTTCGGCTTCACCCATTCTGAGGTACACATCCGGCTGATCCGATAGTAACAATCGCAGAGGTGCTCCCTTTACCACCTAGCCGAACAATCGGGAACGTAGGGGTAAGCACAGGAGCCAGGCAACCCAGCTTGGCCAAAACTTAAGTCATATCGATGCATATAATGGTGAATAAAAGGTACATGCGGAACTGTGACACATGTGCTGGGCATAAAGCCCGTTTTAATAAGCTTCTGTTAAAGAAGCCCCCAGGTATAATGAGCGCGGGTAGTGCGTCAAGTGTGCGCAAACAGAGTTTCGACAAGGAAAATTTTTACAAGCAACTTTTTTCCAAAGGATATAGTCCGGCTGAATCATTTTCCTGTGCACAAAAAATAGTGCAAACCAGAGATAATAATAAAAAAATTGTTGCATAATAAATAATTTATGCAAAGTGAGTAATAAAAGAAATATGGCCTGGCGCCGAAGTCGGTGCAGGGCGGCGGCGTGATGCGGTAAAGGCATGGCAAGGCCTGAATTCGCAGGTCGGTTCGAGTTCCGGATGCGGCGTTCACCGGACTATGTACGGAAACTGACCAAACCATCATGCGACCGTCGATAATGCGGCCACCACTTGATAGACCTGTGTACATATGATGGACAAACCAGAGTAATTATTCCTTGGGAAAAATGAGCCCAAAGAAGCAAAAAATACTAGGATTAATAGCACCTGGTTTATTTGTTGTAGTAATCTGAAGGTAGGTGATTCCCAGAATCAGGACTCGATCCGCGCACCCATTGCCTGATGGGCGATAAAACGACGACATGGTAATGCTGGCAAAGGTTGGCTCGCCGAGGCAAAGCCCTCGGCCCAGCTAACGTGACGGAGCTGGTCGGGTAGTGACGCCGAAGTGTCCGGAGTAGGTTGATGAAGCCCCCGGTCCAGCTAACATGATGAGGCCTTGGTGTCAGCCGATGAGTCGAAGTAGGTCGGCGTGATGGACACCAGCTTGAAGAAGCACTAGCGCGGCCCTGCCGATGCAGGTCGTGACGTGGTCGATGCCGGCTTGATGAAGCGACCATGCGGCGATGCCGGTATGCCCGCTCCGTGTAATCCGTGGGGCGGCGATGTTGGTGATGATTTATCCTTCGCGATGCCAGACTCTTGTTCGGCTTGCCAAGATGATGATCCGAAGAAGTTGAGCTTGGCTCAACAAAGTGACGACGTGTCTAGCGCAGGTCGGCAACCGTGGAGCAATATTGTCGGACTGGTTTGACACCAGCATGATGTTGAAGATCATGTTCAAAAGATCTTAAAGTTAGTGGGATGTGTTCGGGAACAAAACACAATACCCCATACAAAACTTCCTTCAAAAAGGATGTCCGAAATCCCGTTCATAAAAAAACGAACTCGGGTCGGATTCGTTTTCGCGCAGAAAACAGATCCGAAAAGTGATGCACTAATCGGAAGGTTCCCGGAGTTTGGACGGTCGGATCGAGCTGAAATTTTGAGGGGTGGTAGATATAGGAATTCCGCAGCCGATCAACGGTTGGATCTTCCAAAGGAAGTCCGAGCTACAAGCTGGACACCACGCACTAAACTCGTCCGAATTCTCGTCCAGATTCAATGCGGCTCCGGTATATCGGAGATTGCCAGAGATTCCTCCATCGGAACTCGACGAAATTTTCCAGGGTTGTTGTAGACTCAATTCCGCAGAATTCCACTGAAGCAATCGTCAAAGCGACGCTCGAGGAGGCGGTGACGGCGGATGCAAGTTTGCTGTCCAGAAAAACAGCACGGTCGCCCGAGGGCAATGTTGACGTTGAGCCCCCGGGCTCCCTGGATGATTCCTCCGTGATCTTGACAGAGATCGGAGTTGATGTTGATGAAGGCCCTCATCCAAACATGACGATCGGAGGTAGGGCGCAGTCCTTGGTCGAACCAAGATGACAAGTCGAGTTGGTGACGAAGATGCCGAAGTCGCAGTTGATCTGCAGGCGAGCCATCGACCTTTTGCCGAACACACAACGGAACTCTCAATGAAAGCACCAATGTCGATGTCAAAATCGGCGGATCTCGGGTAGGGGGTCCCGAACTGTGCGTCTAGGCGGATGGTAACAGGAGACGAGGGACACGATGTTTTTACCCAGGTTCGGGCCCTCTTGATGGAGGTAAAACCCTACGTCCTGCTTGATTAATATTGATGATGTGGGTTACAAGAGTAGATCTACCACGAGATCAAGGAGGCTAAACCCTAGAAGCTAGCCTATGGTATGATTGTTGTATATTGTATGTCTGTCGACTAGCCTGGCCCTGGTTTATATAATGCACCAGAGGCCTAGGAAACAAGAATCCTAGCCGAATACGCCTATGGGGAGGAGTCCTTGTCTTCATCGCCAAGTCTTGTGGAATCTTCCTTGTATGCGGCAACTGTCCGGACTGGCCCATGAGTATACGGCCATGGGGGTCCTCGGCCCAATCCAACTGATCGGGAGACGACGTGGTGAGTACCCCCTAGTCCAGGACACCGTCACTCGTCATCTGTTCCACTCCATCCCTCTAGATGTGTGCTTCGTGTCTCAACTCAAGAGATGTTGCTATGTCTCATTCCCTGAGTTGATCCTAAGTTGTTCGACCTTCAATAAGATCGATCCTTTTAGACTTTTTCCCTATCCTCTCTTTGTCATGTTGGCTTGAGTTCTCAGAGCAAGACGACGATACAAGATGGTGATTGAATCAACGTTCATTTGAAGTGTAACCTGGGTCGTGAAGATTGTGTTAGTTGCGTTTCCCCTTCATTCTACCCTATGCTTGAATCTCGGGACGAGATTCTTGTTTAGTGGGGGCGAGTTGTCACATCCCTGGTCCTGGTATGTAGTAGGCTAGCCCTTCATGTGTGCATCATGTTTAACTTTTCAAATGAACTTGAAATGAGGACTGATCAAACCCTAGAACCAGATCAAATCAAATAGGTTCAACATAAAATCATTTCAATGAACCTGAAATGCCCTTCTAAATTGTTCATCATCTTTGCCTTGATCTTAAACGTCTGACAAAAATGGTGCACAATTTTCTAGGTCATCCTAAGGTCACTGAATTAAATCATAAGTATTTGAATTTGGACATTTAAATTCTATAAAATATTTTAAATGTCCAAATACTCCTAAACTGAAATGTTCCATGTTGGATATATTCTATACAGTGGGCATGTGCAGTTTAGTGATTTTTGAAAGGGTCTAGGTATTTTTAGAAAAGCCCTAAAGATTACAGAAAAATAGAAAACTGCAACAAATAAAAGAGAGAGAGAGAAGGACTACCTGGCCACCTACCTGTAGCCGGCCCAGTTCGCTGGCCCAGCCCACCTGGCACCTCCTGTCGTCTTCCTCCTACCAGTAGGAGCAGCTGCATGCCCGCACGCGCGCGGCCGAGGAGGCCAGCTCCTCCCTGCCTGCCTGCGCCCCCTTCCAACGCATCTGGATGACGCCACGCAGCCCCCGACCTCTCTCTCGCTCTCCTCGTGCTTCTCCCCTCCTCTGTCTCTCTCATGCACAGCCGCCCGAACCCGCTCGTTGCGCCGCTCGCCGTTTCCGCGGCCACCGGCCACCCCACGCCTCACCGGCGCACCCAGAAGCTCCGCCACGTTGTCTTCTTCGTCCTCGATGAGCCACGCAAGCCGGGAGGGCCTGGAACATCGACATCGCCGTCGTCTTCCACCTCGGGCTCCGACCACCGCTGCCGTCGATTCGCCGCACGCAGGACGTCCCCGAGCACACTAGCCTGCTCTGCGAGTTCACCGTGAGCACCGGAATCCTTTCCTCTCTTCTACCTCCCGTTTCTCGCTCTAACTAGCTTCACCGCCGAGCCCACGAGCACATCACCGCCGGCCATGGCGCCGCTGCAGCCACAGCTATTGCCGCTCGCGTCTGATCCCATAAGCGCACTCATCACACTCCCAGGAGTCGAACACACCCACCAGATCCTCCTCCCGTGCACCGCAACGCCGACCCCGAGCTTGACCAAACTCCGCCGCAGGCTCCACTCCGGCGAACTCCGGCCACCCCCGCTCTAGCCGCCTCCACCTCTGGATGAGCCACTCCGCCAGCTCCCCGTAGATGCTCCCCGCGCCCCAACCCGTGGCCTGTAGCACAATCTCGACGCGGACGCCGCCGCGATCTGAGGTCGCCGGCGGTTAAACGCCGGCAGCTGATGTGGCGCCATTAGCTCAGGCGCTAAACTCATTTAGTTAGTGCCTGCGCCGATGACATGTGGGTCCCCAAGCCCAATTAGTTTAGTCTAACTTCCTATTTAGATTAGTGCTAATCTGTGTGGAACCCACGTGTCAGCTTTGACTTTGGTCAATTCAATGTTGACCGGCCCACCAGTCATCCACCCAAACCAGCCTGAGACACTGAAGTATGGGTCCCACTAGTCAGGGTTGACCCGGGGCAGCCCTGTTGACTTGCTGTCGTCACACAGGCGTCATGCTGACGCAGTAAAGTATTTCTGGAATTAAAATAAATCACGAAATGATTTATAAATTTCAGAAAATACCCCAACTTCTAAAAATCATAGAAAAATAACCGTAACTCAGAATAAGATAAATTATATATGAAAAATGATCAGAAAAATCCAATCTATCCATATGTACCATTGTCATGCATTTTAGAACAACTTATGGCTACTGTTTAGTACAAATCATATAAATGGCATTTGAATTTCACATATGGAGTTTGGATTTGAACTTAGGGTTCAAACCAACTTCATTTAACTTTGTTGCTAGTTGCATTAGCTCAAAACACCAGCATGTTGCCATGTCATGATCATGCATCATAATGCTTCATTGCATTGATTCTGTTTTCCCTCTATTGCCGGTAATTGTTCCCTCTCAGTAGACGTGGTTTCGACGATGAGATCAATGACACCGATGAAGAGCTATATTATCTTTAGAAGTGCCAGGCAAGCAAAACCCCCTTGTTCATTCCGATACAATCCCACTCTCTCGCTCCTTCTCTCTTTTACTGCATTAGGACAACAACGATTCAACTGTTACATGCTGTGGTAGTTGAACCCCTTTCCTCTGCATGACCTGTCATTGCCACAGTAAATAGATGAAACCCACTAGCATGAGTAGGAGTTGTTTGAGCCCTGATGTGCCTACTCATTCATGCTTGTTTGTCATGCCTGCTATTGCTTAGAGTTGAGTCAGGTCTGATTCATCGGGGATGAATCGGAGGTGTGTGAACATGTCCTACTGTTGAGAGCTAAGTGTGTGAACACGATTTGGTAAAGGTAGCGGTGAGAGGCCATGTAGGAATACATGGTGGGTTGTCTCATTGCAACCGTCCTCAGGAACTGAGTTCTGTGTTTGTGATCCATGAACAGTTACTACCACACATTTGGCTCCGAGCACTCCAAGCTCTCTCGACTTATTAATCAACCTGATCTCTGTCCAGCAGTTGCAACTAGTTTCTGGTGTTTGTAGGTAGTGTTAGTAGTCTACCAAGTGGCACCCGGTATAGGTGGGCTTGGGACAGACTAGGAACAGTGGCCCGGTGTACCAAGTGGCACCGGATGGTGGGCTTGGGAACCCTGCACACATCATTTGGGGCCGTGAGCGACACCCCGGCCGGATCTCCTTGTGGATGGAACTCGAATAAGCGATAAACCTGGACGAGAGACTTGTGTGGTTAGTCAGGTTGTGGCCGACACCCTCGCTGGGCTTCCGCTTGAAGGTTGCCGAGTACATGTCGTGTAAACGGCGGTAAGTGGTGAGAGCATGTGTGAAGAAGTACACCCCTGTAGGGTTAACATTATCTATTCGAATAGCCGTGTCCGCAGTAAAGGACTTCTGGGTTGCCTGTACAGTTCATAGACAAGTGAAAGTGGATACTCTAAAATACGCAAGATAAGCGTGAGTGTTATGGATGGCGTTCTCGTAGGGAGACGGGAGGGGATCCATAGTGGTGTATTGATATGGTGAATATGTGGACTCGTGTGCGCCACCTCAAAAGAGTTACTTGCAGTCGTAGTTCAGGATAGCCACTGAGTCAAAGCTGGCTTGCTGCAGTTAAACCCCACTATCCCCTTTGTTGATAATGATGCATATGTAGTTAGTTCTGATGTTAGTCTTGCTGGGTACATTTGTACTCATGTTTGCCTATTTTATGTTTTTGCAGAGACTTCCGTCTCACTAGTAATTCCGTGTGGACTTCTATGTTTAGCTTGTTACCTCAGCTACGATCTTGTGCCCTCGGCAGGATCTGGTAGATAGTCAGGCTTCTCAGCCTTTTTCATTTGTAGATGTCTGTACTCAGACATGTTAAGATTCCGCTTGTGCTTTGACTTGTATGCTCTGAATGTTGGGTCATGAGACCCATGTTTATAATATTTCGCTCCTCGGAGCCTAATGAATAAATACTTGAGTCGTAGAGTCATGTTGTGATGCCATGTTGTATTTGCACATATCGAGCATATTGTGTGTATGTTATTGAAATGCTTGGTATGTGTGGGATCTGACAACCTAGTTGTTTATCCTTGGTAGCCTCTATTACCGGGAAATGTCTCCTAGTGCTTCCACTGAGCCATGGTAGCTTGCTACTGCTCTGGAACACTTAGGCTGGCCGGCATGTGTCCCTCTTCGTTCCTGTGTCTGTCCCTTCAGGGAAATGTCACGCGGTGTCTACCAGAGTCCTGTTAGCCTGCTACAGCCCGGTTTACCGGAGTCCTGCTAGCCCAGTTGCTATAGCCCGGATTCACTCGCTGATGACCGACACGTTCGTTGCTGGGTCATGTATGCCTGTCCCTGTAAGTTAGTGCCACTTTGGGTTCACGACTACCCATGTCAGCCCGGGTTCTTTGTCATATGGATGCTAGCGGCACTATCATATACGTGAGCCAAAAGGCGCAAACGGTCCCGGGCCACGTAAGGTGGCACTCGTGGGAATACCGTGCGTGAGGCCGCAAAGTGATATGATGTGTTACATGCTAGATCGGTGTGACTTAGGATCGGGGTCCTGACAATGTTGTGCAAAATGATGGTGGTATCCGGCCAGAGGTATGCAAGCCAATCTTTGTTGGCAACGACCCAGACCTATATATAAGACGGTGGGCAGCGGAGAAATTATGGGATGGAAATGGAATAACTAAGTACTACTTGATCAAACTCCATTAATGACCTTCTCATCGGACAAAATCCGACTATCTCTCAACGTCAGCAACTCTAGCGGAGTCAACGTGCAATCATGGCCAGGGAGTGGTAGAATGTTCGAAGGATTGTCCCATAGAATAACCTTCTCCTCGAGGACGCATGGAAGACCAACAAGCATGGCCTTTTCCCAAGCCTGTTTAAGCACCGTCTTGAAAAAGATGGTGCAGGAAGCACCAAGTCTTGCGGCGGTGAGGACGTCGGAGTGGCGTGCGATTTCTCCTAGAGGATTGTCGTCCAAGGTCTCCTAGCCCCGAGGAGGAGGAGAACCGCCTGGCAAATCCATGGGATCAGCGACGAACTGCCTTCTCTTCGGGGGGGGGACTGGCGAGGAGGAGATAAGAGCATAGTAACCGCAGGGCCTCATCCCTTCCAACTGTAGATCATTCCTTAGCGAAGGGGTGATGCTATTATTTACTAGTACTTGTACTAGAATTGTGGGACGTTATGGGATTGCATTATACTGTAGGTAATAGCACTAATAAGAAAATTTTGGCACAAGGTAGTAGTTTTTGCCATGGATTAAGAAATTTTGGGTATGTTTTTGCTATTTTTTGTACACACCAACTAGTGTCAAAAAATGTCTTACATTATGTGACGGAGGAGTACGTACGCGTACTGTAGTAGTACTAGTACTACTTTTTCTCAACTAGTAGTGCGTTGTATTGTACTTCTAGTCTAGTCTAGTATAGTGCACCAGTTTTGAACTCTTGAATCTCAGGGCCAAGGAGCTACAGTTGGAAGTGGAGGGTACTACTGTTCTCTACAACCATCGCTGTACTATCAATGCAGGGAAATCACACCTGCGTAGTGGCCTAGTGGGTACTCTCAGTGCTCTATTCAGCCGTTCCTCTCACATAGCTGGCCTACTTAGCCGCTCCTCTCACGCACACACTAGCAGCCTATTTATCAGCGACGGTTACTGCAGGGGCAGAACATTTGAGTTATTTGATACAGTGAGACTAGGCTTTTCGCTTCCATTTGTGGAGGTTTAATGGATCTCGTCGAACTTTGTTAGTAGTTCCTTCTTTATGAATGAGATGAAGCAAAGCTTTTGCCTCCATTTCAAAAAAACCACGTCAAGAGGAATTTCTTTTATAGTAGAGCCGATAATGGAGTGAAGTCCATGCGTGGAACGTCACAAGCTACAGAGTAGTAGTAGAGCACTTTACGTACAGAGCCATATTGCAAGTTCCCAATGCCCCGCCAGGCTTTTCCGGCTCCTCGGGCTTAATTGGGAGGCGCTAGTTTAAATATGCTACTAGCTGATGAGGAAGCTGCAAATGAGGTGTGGCTAGGTCGAGCACGCGAGCCATGGGATGCTGGGAAGGAAAACCCATTCACGTGGCTAGGCTATCCAGTGCACCCAGATTGTGGTGCCGCACGTCCGTTTGACTTCAAAACTCAGACTACCCATGTAAAATATTGGCTCCCAGCGAAGTTATTATTTAAAAAAAAGGCCTCCGTGCGTTCGGCCGGCATCTAACCCACAAAACGAGTTATACACTCCCGCAACCACTAGTAGTACTCATTGGAGTACAACGCAACCTAGAATCGCCTTTTGTCGCTAGTAGTACATTGTTCCTTACAAGAAGCCCCTAATAATGCAAGAAACCACTAATAATGCCAAGAAACTACTACCACTTGCATACGTGGCAGACTTAAGATAAGACTGCCTTATCAACCATTGTACATGATCTTACAAACCAACCCTACCAAGAAACGACTAGTCGACTACTCTACAAAGTGCCGTTATAGGCACGTTTCAACCCATGGCCCTGTTTGGATACATTTGTTGTCAATCTAACCCTGCCATCCAAACACCACTTTGGTTAGAGTTAGTCAGGGTTAGAATCTAACTCTAACCTCTGACAGGGCCCATGTCGCCCATTAAGTCAATGCCTTCTATCTAACTAGGCATTATAACTTATGGGACCTACATGTCAGTCTGCACAAAAACCCCCAAGTGGCCTTCTACCTCCGGCCTGTCCACCTAGTCATCCTCGGCCATGGGACGCAGCTACTGCCGCCGGCAGAAGGTGAGGTCAAAACTGCCGGCGGTGCGGAGCCCATCTTGCGGCAGCCCAGATGCCAGCTCCGTCCGGCGCTCGCGGCCGCGAGCTAGCCAAGATAGCTCCATCCAGCTGCTTGTCTGCAAGGTTTGCTAGCTAGATTGGCACAGCGGCGTGGCAGATTTCTCGCACGCGCCGTGCTAAGGCCAACCATCTAGCTCGAGCAAAGGCCAGCGCGGCGGCTTGCTCGCTCATGAGTCACGCTCAGGCCAGCCTACCAACCCGTGCGGAGGCCAGTGCGACGTCCAGCCCGTCCGGCCCGTCTGGCGGAGCGGCGGCCAACTCGCTCATCACTGGCGCCACCGACGAACACGCATCAGTACTGTTTAAAGTAATGTTCAGGAAAAATAATGATTTGAGGGGGAATAACAGGATAGAAGGTCAGATGTGGGTCCCTCATGTCAACGGTCAAACAAAATGTGTTGGTTTAAGTTGCCTCGTCAGCACGGACATGTGGGCCAACCCTGTCATAAATGGGTTTAAATGAACCTAATCGGTAGGAGTACTAGGTAGTAGTTTTTGGCGTGGATTAAGAAATTTTGGGTATGTTTTTGCTATTTTTTGTACAATAGAATCTTCCTAGGGCTGGTTGAAAGTGGTAGTTTTTTGTTAAATACTCTACATATTGTAAGTAGGAGTGGAAGTTCAGCTTTGGAAGCCAATAAGCAAGGCTAGTTACATAGTGCATATGTGTACATGATTGAAAGTAAATATCAACCATGAGTGACTAATATGATGGAAAACTCGAAATTATGGAATACTAGGAAAAAAATTGCATTGTTGGAAATACTAGCAATGTTGATGTGTGTTGCAACAAATCATAATTACAATAATACTTATTCACAAACTTGATACAAAGCACTCTAATTTTGATATACATATATCACTAGAGATATATTATGCTTCAATTAGAATATATTCCTTGGCTGTTTTGGTGAGGTCAGGGAGGGATGTGGTTGGTTTTAAGATACTACTTATGGGTTTTTCTGCAAATTGGTAGACAATTGGGATGTTGGTGAGAAAAGGCAAGAACTTACCTCACAATCGTTAGATGTAGATCTAATGGTCAGAAATGATGGATGGCAGACACACCATCATCACCAATTTAGTCTTTTGTAGGAGTACTAGCAAGATCCGTGCATTGCACGGAACATCAAGATGCATTTTTTTATAAAACACTTGTTGTGATTGACCCATGTGGGAGTAATCCCATGTGCAGAAACTAATGATATCTCGAGAAATATGAGATAAGGTGAAGAGGAGTGGGGCATGGTAGTTATTGGTGGTCGGACTAAGCGGAGGCATGGGGATTGACAACGCCGACAGCAGCCACCAGGCCAGTTTGTTCCAGAGGCTTCCTTTCTTATTTGCGCAACAATGTGGTTGTTGGAGATAAGGATGAACGAGGGAAGGCCTTGTCTGCAAATGTGGAGAGGGGTGCGGGTATCTTTTAGTTTAATTTCCATCCGCCTGATATAGATTGGACGGTCTATATTGCAAGATGGCACGCGTACCATCATCACCAACTAGGTTTTTTATAAGAGAAGAAATATAAGTATGGAAATACAAACATATTATCGATACTTGTTTCTGTAAACTAGCATCTACATTCTATTCAACGCCTCAGCATGCGGGGCCTTAGCACAATGACTTCTCGACTGTGTAAAAAAAAGGTTTTCCCGTCGCCGATAAGGAGGGGGTGATGGCGGTGCGCTTTTCGGCTTGCTCTAGTCTTAGTAGTCATACTAGGTGGTCTAAGCACGTGTAGATTTATTATTTTTCACGTCTCGTGTTCGCCGTACTGCCACGACTGTTGATAAATAGACGGTAAGTTATTCACGGGGAAACCCTTGTTGAGCGTGTTTGCAAGAGAGAGAGACAGTGTGCATGTGTGATATGTCTAGAGACTGAGGCAATGATAACAGATTATTTTTGTGTATGTGTGTGGAGGATAGAGAGAGACATGTACATGGGGCTTTACGTTGTGTAACATGGAGACACATATACATAATTAGAGAGTGAGTGTGTGAGATACACATGCGGACATCGGGAGAGATGAGGATCCAGATAAATGGATGTTTGTGCATGTCTGTGTGTGTTTGTGCACGCGTTTGTGTGTGAGAGGGATTGTGTGTATGTGGAGTAGAGAGACCACTATTGATGTAAACCTAGTATAAGGGAAGGGGGAATGGTGTGACGTGTGTAGTAGCGGGATAGCATGGGTGCGGGCGAGGGGAGCAGACTATTTGGAAGAGACATAGAGTGTGTGTGTGGGAGAGGGATGTGAGAGCGAGATAGAGAGAGAGAGAGCTAGTGAAGGAGAGAGAGAGGAAGAGAGGGGTGAGAGGGGTCATTTGTGTCCATAAATGGCGTATAGATAGGGAGACAATGTTGATTTTGTTCGAAATTTGCCTATGTATGGAGACGCAAGGGAAGCGAGTCATCGTGTGTGTGATAGGGACATCATGAGAGATCTAGAATAGATGGTGTAGAGAACAATGTGCGAGAGCGAGAACGATGATATATTAGGGAGCTATGGAAAGAGTCACGACATATATGTATATAGGGAAGGAGCTCGGGCGGGTCCGCATGTGGGAGAGATAGAAAGAGGAGAGTGGTGCACAAGGAGACAAAGTGTGCTTGTTTGAAGTGGGGGTGGTGTGTGAGGTGAGTGTGCGAGAACCACATAACTAGGGGATAGACGTTTGGGGGCGACGTTTTGTGTGTATGGGAAAGATACACTCTACATAGTGCGTGTGCTTGGGAAAGAGAGATGGCGAGAGACCTAGAGAGTGGGGAAAGAGATGTGTGCATGCCCGAGAGACAAAGTGATAGAGACCTATATTGGGGTCAGGACTTTAGAAGAGAGAGGGGTGTTAATGTGCTCGTGTGTTGGTGTTTGGGGGAGAGAACGACTTCTCTCTCTGTGTGTGGGGGCGACAAGGGGGGGGTGGCTTCAGATAAAGAGTGAGGTGTCTATATTTGAGGGACTTTAGCGTAATTGAGATATACATGGTCAATAGTGTGTGCACTCATGGTTGATCAATTTGTTTCACAGTTTGGACTATGAGATAACGATACTTTTGAACATGCGTGATATAACTTTATGTACCAGAATTACAAACCTAAGATTGGAATTTTGGAAGTCGACTCCATCATTAGCTTTTGTAATTCATTTAAACGAAGGTACATTTTTTAAGCCTGGATTTCGTGATTTCAAATTCATATATCAAACCTAGAACTATACACATACGGGCATGTTCAAACTTTATAATCATCCACTTTATTCATACACATACACATTTTTGCTTTTGTAATCATATTTAGGATAAATACATTTGGAATTTCATTTGAATTGGACCGTATGACGGTATTTGCTTGTAGTAGCTCAATGATCCATATTTGAATTGAATGGAAAATCTAAGTTTCAAGTTGGAGACATTGATTTTCAAAACTTGCACTTTTTTTGCATGCAAAACAAACAAATTCTCGGCCATGATATCATAGTCGGTCGAAAAGCAAAATATAATTTCAGGCACCAAAAGCTTTCAAACTTCCCGCTCACATCGAAATATCTCGCGCCCGAAAGTTTAGTCCTGCGATATTCCTGTTTTACCCCTACCAAATGAACGGAAAAGGGCTGCTTTGGTAACTCCATTGTTTTCCCCTCTTTTCCCTCAACATTCTTCCCCAGAGCCCCTCCCCTTCCCCTGCCCGCCCCCCACCCAACCACGGCAAGCCGCCAAATCTAGTCCTCCACAGCGGTGGACCTCACACCCCTCCGGATCTACCTTCCGCACCTTAGAACCCCCAACTGCCAACTCACCACTTCACCGGAGCCGCTTCAGCGACTGGCTTGTCCATCGCTCTAGATCTCCTTGACCGCCATCAATGTCCACCGCACCGGATCTGCTTAACCGGCGCCCTCGTCCACCACAGTGTAGGCCCTTCACTGACTCCCTCGTCTGCCCCTTCGCTGGCCCTTCATACAAGCCCTCATCTGCCGCAACAGATCCGCCTCACCGAAAGCACTGTACAACGCGCCGGCCGAAGCCTTCGTCAACTACATCGGACCCGCTCCACGGACACCATATTCAACTCCACCGGCCCTGCTTTAACGACGCCGCAGCCTCATTAGGTTATTTCGATTTTTACTCCTTCGATTTTTCTCTTTATCGTGCAACTGTTCACTTACCACAGATGAGCTTTCTTGTATGTCGACAGGCGCCACAACCATAGCATCGGAGCCGCTTCAGCGACAGCGACAGCTAGCCCAAACTCAACCACAACATGAGCACCATCGACGATCCTTAGCTATCAAGTATGACAATGATACCCATACGCCGCCGAGAATCAGGTACTATTATCCAACGGCCGGCGCCTACGTTCACTTTCTTAGCATAAGCACCACACCTTTGAATTTCTTCAGGGCATCGTTCAGTTTTTCATGAGACGTGTTATTCTGCTTGCACCTGTAGGGCCATACTTCTGGCAGTGAACATGTTACATGTGCTAAATTACATACCAGTGCACATATAGTTAATATGCTTTAGTTTTGTCCTAAGTATTATTGTGCTTACTAGATATCACTGCCTACTATTTTACTTCTTGAATGCTATATTTATGATAATGGTGTTGTTCTGATGCCACCTATTGGTTCCATCAGACTACTTAATGTTCTCTATGCTTAATTACACATCAGCAAACTAGCATGTGGTTCTGCTGCTTTTTGTCCGTTGTACCCTACATTTTCTGATGCTAGCTATTACATCACTACTCCGAGCCTCTGTCCATTACTTGTTTGTGTGT
This sequence comes from Triticum dicoccoides, assembly GCF_002162155.2. Lineage (NCBI taxonomy): Eukaryota > Viridiplantae > Streptophyta > Magnoliopsida > Poales > Poaceae > Triticum > Triticum dicoccoides. The sequence goes on along the minus strand of NC_041385.1, from coordinate 684,301,497 downwards.
TCTTGATCTTCCCAAGTTGCATGACTAATTTGATGCTTCTATTAATTATGGAGCTGCCAACCCCATCAAGCAAAATATTTCTTCTTTTGGGGCTGACACCTAGAACAAGCATAAAAATAGAGGGAAGCAAATATATTGTCGTGTATACACACACCCTTCTTTCATTAGTTTAGATGAACCATTGATGATCAATTTGGACCAGTGCATGCGATTAAAATTAATTTTACCTAAATAGAGGGTGCAGAATAAACTACAACAACTAGATTTGCAACCACGGGATGCTGACGATATCTTCAAAGAACATTGTAACAACAACGAGGCTTCACAGGAACATATGGTAAGCCAGTGTGTTTTAGTACATGTGAAATGTAATGCGAGTGGGCTGCTTTCTTGGCTTGTGCCCTCAACCTGTAATCCTACAAAATTACAAATAGTTCAGTTGCCTGCTTTGCTGTATTGCTTGATTCGAATGCTTGTTTGTTGTTATGCTATACCTGAGTTGGCCAACATGTCAGCAGTGTCTGCTGTACTATCGTAAAGAAATGCATGCCTAGTTCATTTGAGTCCTTAACTTTTACTCTCAACTTCATCACAAGACTATTTTCGTAGTTTATATGAGGCCATACTAGTAAGTGCTTTCTGAGATTATTTCAACTGCGTAGATGCCTTGGCAAGTTAAATATAGCGGTGGTACACTCCCTTTCAACTAGGGATGTCAACTAGGTCCCGTTTAATCCCGATTAAAGTCCACTAGTGGTATGATAGTTCAAAAGAGTTTTTGTATTTTGAGGAAAATGAACTAGGGAGCTAGCAAAAACTAACTAGATGGGACTGGCGGATGTTGTTTATTTGCCACTTACATCCCTAGTTTCATCTTACCATTTTAATTTCTTTTCGGCTGATGCTACTTCGAACCATTTAAATATAGCTTGCCATGCTTGGCAATAATTCATATGTCATTTACCATGTAAGCTTACTGCCTGGATCATACGATAACTATCTCTTACTTATGTCCAGCGGAAACCTTTGAGGATGCCGTTGACACTAGGACACAATGTACAACCCCAGAATCTATTTATGGAAGCAGTGCGCCATCCATGTTACCAGATGGTAGCAGTTCAGAGGTAACACCACCGGAGAGCAGTCTGAGCACAGATATTATAGTGCTTGAGGCTCTACTAAAGGCAGAAAGAGATGGTGTGGCTGCCATGAATGAGGTAATCTTTATCTTGAGGCTGGAAATTATGGAATTAGCGGCACGCATTATGCAAGCAACTCAAGAATTGGAGGAAGTAAGAATGTTGCATTTGAAGACAGAGGAGGTCCTGCTGTTTCTACTATCTGAAGCCCAAGGTAATCCCGGTTCTTCTTTAGATACCATATGAAATTGTCATTAGATTATTGTACTTGCATGTTGTGTCATGTCTCTGAATGGATTAGGTTGCAAGACTCCTGTCGGTGTCAAAACCGGTGGATCTCGGGTAGGGGGTCCCGAACCGTGCGTCTAAGGCTAATGGTAATAGGAGGCAGGGGACACAATGTTTACTCAGGTTCGGGCCCTCTTGATGGAGGTAATACCCTACTTCCTGCTTGATTGATCTTGATGATATGACTATTACAAGAGTTGATCTACCACGAGATCGAAGAGGCTAAACCCTAGAAGTGTAACACCCAAAGATGCGGCTATATCTCCCACGTGTCGAAGCACGACTTAGAGGCATAACCGCATTGTGGTTTTGTCGCAAGAAGGGTCATCTTCACACAGTCCCATGTAATGAACAAGAATGGGATAAAGAGTTGGCTTACAATCGCCACTTCACACAATGAACATAAAATAAATCATACATCATTCAGAGTACACACATATAGTCCGACTACGGACGAAGACAAAAGAAAAGAAGATAACCCAACTGCTAGATCCCCGATCGTCCCAACTGGGCTCCACTACTGATCAACATGAAACAAAACATAGCAACGACCAAGGTCTTCGTTGAGCTCCCATCTGAGCTCGGTTGCATCACCTGTACTGGTATCATCGGCACCTGCAACTGTTGTGATAGTATCTGGTGAGTCACGAGGACTCAGCAATCTCAAAACCCACGAGATCAAGACTATTTAAGCTTAAGGGTAGGAAGTGGTAAAGTGGTGAGGTTGCAGCAGCGACTAAGCATATATGGTGGCTAACATACGCAAATAAGAGCGAGAAGAGAGCAAATGGAACGGTCGTGAACTAGCAATGATCAAGAAGTGATCCTGAACTCCTACTTACGTCAAACATAACCCAAAACCGTGTTCACTTCCCGGACTCCGCCGAAAAGAGACCATCACGGCTACACATGCGGTTGATGCGTTTTAATTCGGATCTGGTGTCAAGTTATCTACAACCGGACATTAACAAATTCCCATCTGCCTATAACCGCAGGCACGGCTTTCGAAAGATTATACCCTGCAGGGGTGTCCCAACTTAGCCCATCACAAGCTCTCACGGTCAACGAAGGATATTCCTTCTCCCAGGAAGGCCCGATCAGACTCGGAATCCCGGTTCGCAAGACATTTTGACAATGGTAAAACAAGACCAGCAAGACCACCCGCTGTGCCGACAAATCCCAATAGGAGCTGCACATATCTCGTTCTCAAGGCACACCGGATAAGCGAAGCATACAGGTACCGACGTAATCCAAGTTGCCAAGGAATGGTCCTGCACGGTGCTCTTGTTTGGACCAACACTCGGAGGAGCACTGGCCCGGGGGG
>NC_041385.1:684264554-684298736 GCF_002162155.2 Triticum dicoccoides | reverse complement strand
AAATAAAGATGACCCTTGAGTCTGCAGAACCCAAGGGAAAAAGGCTTAGGCGGCAAATGTTAAAACCAATGTTGGGCCTTGCTGGAGGAGTTTTATTCAAAGCGAACTGTCAAGGGGGTCCCATAAATCACCCAACCGCGTAAGGAACGCAAAATCCGGGAACATAACACCGGTATGATGGAAACTAGGGCGGCAAGAGTGGAACAAAACACCAGGCATAAGGCCGAGTCTTCCACTCTTTACCAAGTATATAGATGCATTAATTAAATAAGAGATATTGTGATATCCCAACATAATCATGTCCGTCATGGAGCAATCTTCAACTTCACCTGCAACTAACAATGCTATAAGAGGGGCTGAGCAAAGCGGTAACATAGCCAAGCAACGGTTTGCTAGGAAGGATGAAAAGGTTAGAGGCTGACATGGCAATATGAGAGGCATGGTAAACAAGTGATAGGCAGCGTAGCATAGCGATAGAACGAAGCAACTAGCAAGAAAAGATAGAAGTGATATCGAGGGTAATGGTCATCTTGCCTGAGGTCCCACAAGGAAGAAGAACGAGTCCATGAAGAAGACAAACGGACATAGTCGAACGAATCCTCACAACTTCGGAACGAAAATGAAGCTACTGAGAGAAGCAAACCGGAAAGAAGCAAACAACATGGTAAACAACCATCACATAAGCATGGCATGATGCACAATCAAGTATGATGCATGTCCGGTTTAAAAGGCATGGCATGGAAAAGTGCAACAAACAATACTACAAGTTAAGTGGAGCTTAATATGCAACGAGTTGCATATTGACGAAACACCACATTAATTATTTAGTTCTCTCTCAGTTATGTACCCAACAATATTAAATGTTATTAAACATGGCAAGGGGTGAAGCATGAGCAAACCACCTATTTAGGCAAGTTTAAATGAGGCCGGAAACAACAAACAACAATTCCGGAAAAAAATCCCCATATGTCATTTAGTAGTTTAATGCAAACACAATTTTAAACATTTTAAATGTTGTTATCATGATGCAGATGACATATACAAGTTTTATGCAATTTTATGAAAACATTAACATGATCATGATACGAGGCATTTGTCGCCATGGCGGAACGAAAAAGGTGCCACGGCGGTGAAACAGAAATGGTGCCACGGCAACATAACGGTTCCGGTAGCTCACGGAGATACCGGTGCAAAAGAAGTGGGCGAGAGCGTGTCATGCAAGGATGGTGGGGTGCTCCCGAAAATGATGAAATAATTATTGGCAAGGTTAGAGAGTCAAAACTTGAAGAAGAAAAGGCCAAGGGATTTAATATGCAAGTGGGTTCATGGGTGATTCCAAAACAATGGAATATTTTATAATATCTCCCTAAATATCGGGAGGGTATGTTATAAAGAGAAGTCACCCTTCCCTCGATTTAAATGGATCGAAGATCCATACAATTTATTTAGAAGAGTTAAAAAAAATGACATGATGGCATGATGCAATGCAAAAGATGACAAGATGCAATGCAACAAGCAAATAAAACACACGGCGAAACTCGGAATAGCTGGAGGTCTTCTGGAGCGTCGGTCTCGGGGCGTTACAAGAAGCTAGCCTATAGTATGATTGTTGTTGTCCTATGGACTAAACCCTCTGGTTTATATAGACACCGGAGGGGGCTAGGGTTACACAGACTCAGTTACAGAGAAGGAAATCTACATATCCGAATTCCCAAGCTTGCCTTCCATGCCAAGGAGAGTCCCATCCGGACACGGGACGAAGTTTTCAATCTTGTATCTTCATAGTCCAATAGTTCGGCCAAAGTATATAGTTCGGCTGTCGGAGGACCCCCTAATCTAGGACTCCCTCAGTAGCCCCTGAACCAGGCTTCAATGACGATAAGTCCGGCGCACAGATTGTCTTCGGCATTGCAAGGCGGGTTCCTTCTCCGAATACTCCATAGAAGGTGGTGGTCGGCCAGCAAGCGGAGTGCGGAGGCACCATGGTCGGCAAGATGCCCAATGTCACCTGGCCCGAAGGCTCCTACGTGGAGACCGTGAAGGGGTGGCAGTCGGGGTGGTTCTACATCATCGAGCTACGCGACACCAACTAGGCGGCCGCCCCCGAATTTCGATCCGGCATCCCCATGCGGCTTACTTCCTGGAAGGAGAAGGGCCTAGCCTGGGTTTCACCAGTGGAGTTGAACGGACTTCAGACCTGCGTCAAGAATATGATAAGCAAGAAAATCAAGCTTGTCAATGTGGTCCAAGTCATGCTCCTACGCCGGATCCTCCCATGCCAAAGACGTGCCTTTAGTATGTGGGAGTTCGACCCGGCCGAACACCAGATACTACAAGAGCTCTTCGACACGATGCACAAAGACGTCTAGAAAGTGTTGTTCAAGGCCACGGAAGTACCTCCTCCAATAACCGAGGACCGCGGACTTAGCGCAAAGCGCCCCAGGAATCCGGTAAGTTCTTTATATTTTGCCAGACGTTCCTTTTCCCAACATATTTGTGGGAGGAACCTAAGCATCCCTGCCAATTAAACAGGACTGGGTAGCGATAGCGGAGCAGATTGACTGTCGAGCTCCACTACCTGAGGATCCAGCAATGCCCCTCTTAACGAAGATGCTGTTTCCGGCGCCTTATGAGGTGCCGGAGAAGAAGGCCAAGAAGAAGGCCACGGGTACCAGGAATGGTTTCCAGTCCAAGGTTGTATCGGTCTCATCGTCCGAGGATACCGAAGCGCACTCCTCCAACGAAGACGAGGAGGAGGAAGAGGAAATCCCTCCCCCAACCAAGGGGGGAAGAAAAGGAAGGCCGCCCCATTTGGGGAGGCCGAAGGGTCCAAGAAGGAAAAGGCCCTCCCTCCGGACCACTCCACCACAACCGCCTATAGCGACAAGGAGTGGTTGCCCAGGGACAAGCCCCTGGCGAAGTCATAAGTATCCAGACACCATAATACTTCTGATATATTTTGCTTTATTGCTTCTTATTATGCTATTCATACTCGTGCAGTCCGGCCAAAGCCCATATCAACGTATCCTCCTCGGATGGGACTTTGGGCCAGTCGGTGATGAACAGTGATTCAATCCCGACGGCCACCTCCCCCCGGCCCGCGGACGACACCGAGGTGTTGTCCCAGAGGATACCGGGCTAGGGGGAGACAGTTCTGGAGACACCCCAAGGAAAATTCCCCGGCGCTGGGCATATGGGAGGAAAGACCCCCATGGATGTTGAGAACGGGGGCCGCAACAAGTCTGGCATCCAGTCGGATACTGCGCTAGAACCCATAGTGGTTCCAGGTTTGGGCAGGCAGCCTCTCTCTAAGGGGGGCGAGCCGCCCGTGCCGATGACCTCTGTCCAACAAGGGTCATCGGACAACTTGCTGGAAGCGCTTCGCGGCGCTTCCATTGACGAAGAGCACCACACCTCATGAGTGCGGTGATTGAGAAGGTTCGGTCAGCCAAAAGCAGATTGACCGAAGCCTGCGCCAGCCTCTTAACAGGCTTTGAGGCAAGTAATCAAATTATTAGAAAATATCATAGCATAGACAGTAGCCCCTGATGCCCTATTTGGTGTTCGGAAAGAAAGGCCGAACAGAGGATCAAAAAATTTCCACAGGAGTCTAATAAGAACATGTCTATGTGAATAAGCAGGCGTCGCTGCTGACCACTGCCGCTTGCACTGCGGAGGTCTCCGAACTTAAGCAGGACCTGGAGTGTACCGAGGGAGAGCTCGGCCTCGTGAAGAGGCAGTTAGAGGAGAACAAAGGTACATAATACCATGTCTATATATAAATAAAAATGTTCTGAGCTCTTGAAAACGTCATGAAGTTTTATAGGGGCCACGACCGAAGTGGCGGCCCTTAAGAAGGCGTTGACCAAGGCCGAAGAAAAAGCGGCAAAGGAGTGCACCGAGCGCGAGAGACAAGAGGCCCAGGTCAATGAGGTCTAGCAAGAGCTCCGGGATTTCTTCAAGAAATATGAGTCCCTCGAGTGTGACTCTAAGAAGCAAGAGTCCGAGCTTGCGAAGGCCCTCCAGAGCACACAAGATGCCAAGGCTGAAGCCCAAAAGGCCCTCCAGGAGGTTCAGGCGGCCAAAAAGATTGCGGCGGGTAAGGCTTTCAATATGCAAAGCAAACATGTGAAGGAGGCTTTCCTATTACTTACCCGAATTTGGAGCTCTCCAGGAGCATTCACAGATCTGCCGCGCAGCATATCTGATGCCGTAGAGTTCTACCGGGCTAAAGAAGGGAGCTCGACGTGGAAGTTGTTCTGGTCCCAGTATATTGGGGCCGAACAGCCGATGCCCTTGAGTGACTAGCTGAAGCAACTGGTCGAACTGCACAAGGCGGTCGAACTGGCCATGAAGGACCTCATAGTCCGGATGTGGCCTGCCGAGCCCCTGCCCACCAGCTACTTTAGCTTGGTGAAGCTGCTTATGAATGCCTGCCCAAGGCTTGAAGTCATAAAGCAGTCAGTCTGCGTTGAAGGTGCGCGTCGGGCCTTTGCCCACGCGAAAGTGCACTAGGCTAAGATGGATGCCGAGAAGCTGGTGACGGAGGGGCCGTCAAAGGGCAAGGAGCACCGCAACCCAGAGAAGTATTACGGTGGTGTCCTGAAGGGCGCCCGCCTTGTGGCAGAGGAATGCGCTAAGGATGTAAGTTTTGAATGAATGTACTCATTTGATCTTGTAATATGAAAACAAGTTCGTATGCGCCATATAACGCTTGTTGATTTAAAATATTACCTTCTGTGCAGCCGTTTATAAAAACTGAGAGTTGGCCAGTCGTCGGCTTCCGCCCCCATGCAACTAGTACCGGGGTGTTCGGGGAAAATCTAAACACTCTTTATCCAAATTTTTGGTCCAATAAGGAGGTGTTTAGCACAATGAACAACGCAATCAGACTATATAGCTTTATCACTCTCACTTAGCCATAGAAGTCTATAATTTGAAATTTTGGCGTAGCCCCTGGTATTCGGAAGACCGAACTTGGGGCGCTGTACATTCCTAAATCGGACAAAGTCGATTCCTTGCCCGAAGCAGAAAAAATCTTTATGGATTTGAGACCTCTCGAACAGCGACCAACTCTTGCCTCATCATGACAGTTAGTTTTCGGCTTTCTCTACTAAGGTGTTCGTCCAGAAGAACCTAGACACAATCGCAGTAGTTCTCCCAGTGCTACCTTAGCCGATATAGCGGAACGTAAGGTACCAAAACATGGGAGCCGGGCAAACCCAACTATTGACCCAAGACATGATTCGGAGCTGATGCATATAGTGTTATAAGTTCGGGGTGCCGCAGTGTCGAAAGTGTTCGGACTTTTTCTTGCCGTGTTTATGGGGTACATTAAAGCCCCTGGCAAACTAAACGTACCAGAATGTACGGGTGCGATTTGTGATAAATAAATAAATAAAGGAAAGAAGGAGAAAGGAATGTAATAATAAGCTGATGTTATACATTATTTTCCATTGCTATTTGAGTGATACGTCAAGGCTTATGTATACAAGTAGTACGATAAGTAAAATAGGACTATTTGACATGTCCTAACCAAGAGTGAGCTGCGCATGGGTGTGTAAAACAGGTATAGCGATCGTTATCAGAGACCACCTGGTGATTCCCTTGTATGACAAAGCTCCTCACCTCCTTGGTGTCTCTATCCAGTGCTGGGTCCGATAATCGGACTATCAGAAAAACCTCTGGACAACAGGGACCTGAAAGGAAGGAAAGTGTGAAGGTATACGGGTCCTGGGGCGGTTGAGCCGCGTTGTAGGCCGTATTGTAGCTGTGCCTCCGCCTATGCCCATGGTATTTTTAGTGCGTAATTATGTACGCGCGGCACGAATATCATCGCTTGACTTGGACTAGGACAGAGGCCGGATTGCTAGGCGAGCTCAGGGCGTGCCGGCCGATCCTGTTGCAGAGTACTCCAGACTTGTTTAGCGGTGTCCAGGGGCTTTATTGCCGAATTTGAGGTCTGCCTAAGAAGGTTGTTCTGTACTTCTGTTGCGAGGGTTGCAGTGTGCTCCTCTGTACGGAGGGAGCGCTCTGTGTTTCCATTGACTTTTATAACCCCGCGAGATCCTGGCATCTTGAGCTTGAGATATGCATAATGCGGTACCGCATTGAATTTAGCAAATGTGGTTTGTCCGAGCAGTGCGTGATAGCCACTACGGAAGGGGACGATATCGAAGATTAACTCATCGCTTCAAAAAGTGTCCGGAGATCCGAAGACCATTTCCGGTGTGATTGAGCCCGTACAACAGGCCTCTACACCTGGTATTACACCTTTGAAGGTTGTTTTGGTGGGTTTGATCCTTGAGGGATCGATGCCCATTTTGCGCACTATATCCTGATAAAGCAGGTTCAAGCTACTGCCACCGTCCATAAGGACTGTTTTGAGGTGGAATCCATCGATGATGCATTTGAGGACCAATGCGACTGAACCGCCATGACGGATACTGGTAGGATGGTCCCTGCGATCGAAAGTGATTGGACAAGACGAACATGGGTTGAACTTTGGGGCAACTGGCTCCATCACATAGACATCCCTTAGTGCACGCTTTCATTCCCGCTTGGGAATGTGGGTGGCGTATATCATGTTGATCATTTTCACTTGGGGAGGAAATTTCTTCTGTCCTCTTATGTTCGGTGGCCGGGGCTCCTCGTCATCATCGCTATGCAGCACCTTTTCCTTGTTTTCGGCATTCACCTTGCCGGCCTGTTTGAACACCCAGCATTCTCTGTTGGTGTGGTTGGCAGGTTTATCGGGGGTGCCGTGAATTTTACACGAGCGATCGAGTATGCGGTCCTGACTGGATGGGCCCGGATTGTTTCTTTTGAATGGCTTTTTCCGTTGACCGGTCTTAGAGCCACTGAATCCGGCATTGACTGTCGTGTCTTCGGTGTTGTCGCCATTGCTGCGTCGCTTGTGTCTATTGCGTCGGGGCTTGCTGTTGTTTTCTCTGGCATCTGAAGTTCCAGGATTTCTTCATGTGCTGTTGCTCCAAGCCAGCCAGATGTCTTCGCCCGCGCAAAAGTGGGTCATGAGTGTCGTGAGGGCTGCCATGGACTTCGGCTTCTCTTGGACGAGGTGTCGGGCCAGCCACTCGTCACGGATATTGTGCTTAAAGGCCGCTAGGGCTTCGGCATCTGGACAATCGACAATTTGGTTCTTTTTGGTTAGGAACCGAGTCAAGAATTTCCTGGGTGACTCTCCGGGCTTGTGGGTTATGTGACTTAAGTCATCAGCATCCGGCGGTCGCACATAAGTGCCTTGGAAGTTGTCAAGGAATGCATCTTCTAGGTTTTCCCAACTGCCAATGGAGTTTGCCCGCAGGCTGTTCAACCAATGCCGAGCCGGTCCCTTGAGTTTTAGTGGGAGGTACTTGATGGCGTGTAGATCATCGCCACGGGCCATGTGAATGTGGAGAAGGAAATCTTCAATCCATACCGCGGGGTCTGCTGTACCATCGTATGACTCAATATTCATGGGTTTAAACCCTTCTGGGAATTCATGATCCATTACTTCATCAGTGAAGCATAGGGGGTGTGCGGCGCCTCTGTGCCGGGCTATGTCACGACGCAGCTCAAATGAGTCTAGTCTATTGTATTCTGCCCGACTGGATTTGTATTTGGTATGTCCGCGTAACGGTGGTATCTCGCATTGGGGCGCAGCCCCGTGATCCGTAGATCGATCTTGACTGTCTTGCTTTGTTTTCCAATATGTTCGCAGGTCCTGTGTATAGCCCCGGGCCTTGGTGTTTTTGTTTGATTGGCGACGGGGTGCGGGCTAGTGTTCGGGCTGATACGCCACTTTGTCTCGGCCACGAGGTGGCCGGCCAGCCTCGTCCTGCGCTGGTAGTGTAGGCTCTAGCGCCTCCTCCTCGAATTGAGGTAGCAATCTGTGCTTTGGGTAACTTTTGGTTGGGCGCTTGAGTCCGTATTCCTCGGCTCCCAGGACCTCAGTCCATCTGTTTGTTAGCAGATCTTGATTAGCTTGAAGATGCTGCTGTTTTTTCTTCAGGCTATTTGCAGTGGCTATAAGCCTGCGCTTGAAGCGCTCCTGCTCGACGGGATCCTCACGCACGATAAATTCTTCGTCGCCGAGGCTCACCTCGTCTTCGGAGAGAGGCATATAATTGTCGTCCTCCAAGTCTCCATCTATTGCATGTTCATGAGGGCTAACTTGCCCATCCTCCCGTTCGGCCTGCTCGAAGTCTGGCTGGGCGGGATTGTTTTCATCTTCGGCATCATCTGGAGTGTTATTATCTCTTGTGCCGGTATCACTATTTTTGCTATGGCGGGGTTTTGAGTGGTGTCAGTAGCGCCAGTGCTTAGATTGCTTCTCAGGGGGATTATCCTCCATTGCCTCATCGCCATCGCTTTCTTTGGGTGTGTCCACCATGTACATATCATATGATGAGGTGGCCGTCTAGCGCCCTGTGGGCGGTGGTTCCTGTTCTTCTTCTGCATCGCCGTCCATACCTTCGATGTCTTCGGAGTCGACGTCAAGCATGTCGGTTAAGTCATCGACAGTGTCTATTAAGTGGGTGGTGGGTGGGGAACGAATTTCTTCATCGTCCGCTTCCCACTCAAGCCGGACATAGTTTGGCCAAGAGTCTCCTGATAGAGAGAGAGACCTCAATGAATTTAGCACATCGCCCAAGGGTGAGTGCTGAAAGATATCCGTGGTGGTGAACTCCATGATCGGTGCCAATCAAAATCGATAGGCACGGACGCGTGCGGTTTGGAACCTATGGCCGGAGACGAGTCCAAGGGTCCAATGACGCAGATCGTTTTGGAGGTGAAGTCTATGTTCGGCTCCAGTGCCGATGAATGTGCGGCCTCCGTGGCGGGGTCGATCCACCCGTCCTCGGATGGCGTGATCTGCTCCAGATTAAGGGCCAGGGTAGCCGCAGGTGCGATCTCTCAAACACCGTCCGATGGCAGATCTATGTCATGCCCGTCGTGACTGTTCGGTGCTCCTGCCATGCTTTCGAATCCGTCGAAGATCAAGTCTCCCCGGATGTCGGTGTCGGTGTCAAAATCGGCGGATCTCGGGTAGGGGGTCCCAAACTGTGCGTCTTAGGCTAATGGTAACAGGAGGCAGGGGACACGATGTTTACCCAGGTTCGGGCCCTCTCTATGGAGGTAATACCCTACTTCTTGCTTGATTGATCTTGATGATATGAGTATTACAAGAGTTGATCTACCATGAGATCGTAGAGGCTAAAACCTAGAAGCTAGCCTATGAGTATGATTGTTGTTGTCCTATGGACCAAACCCTCCGGTTCATATAGACACCGGAGGGGGCTAGGGTTACACAGAGTCGGTTACAGAGAAGGAGATCTAACATCTGAATCACCAAGCTTTCCTTCCACGCAAAGGAGAGTCCCATCCGGACACGGGACGGAGTCTTTAATCTTGTATCTTCATAGTCCAACAGTCCGACCAAAGTATATAGTCTGGCTGTCTGGATACCCACTAATCCACGAATCCCTCAGTAGCCCCTGAACTAGGCTTCAATGACGATGAGTCCGGCGCGCCGATTGTCTTCGGCATTGCAAGGCGGGTTCCATCTCCGAATACTCCAAGATAAATTCCGAACACAAGGATTGTGTCCAGCTCTGCAAAAATAATTTCCACATACCACCGTAGAGAGCACAGTATTTGACAAATCAACTCTATTGACAATTTCCGTAGAGTGACACCACACCATGGTCCGGTCATTATTCAAACTGTTTTCTTCTAACCAGCCATTGTGCATATCACGAGGCGGTTTCCTTCGCACGTCTTGTCGAAGCAGAGATCGTGTCCCCTTATTGCGGGATTCTCATCAATACGGGTGTGGGTAACACAACCGCACCACCAATCGTGGCGAGTGGGGAACGAGCAGTTTTTACTAGGCAAGCGGGGAGGCACAAAGTTTTATTGCCTCTATAAAGAGGAAAGGCCTCTTCCTTTATACCCATGCCTTCTTCTCCTTCTGCCCGTCCATTCCCTTTCGCTTGAGCCCTAACGCCCGAGCGTTCATCTTCTCCACCAACAAAGGTTCTCCGAAATTGTCCGTATCCGGAGCAGGAGGCAAATGGATGGCCTCTACTATCCAGGAGAAGGATATCAAAAAGCTTAGCGAGGCCGGGTACCTGGCCAAGAAAATCGGCCACCGTCTTCCGACGGCGGGACAGATCGTCCCCACTCCGGAGCCCCGTGAGAGGGTCGTGTTCCTCCCTCATTTTGTCCGCGGGCTCGGGTTTCCCCTTCACCCATTTGTTCGCGGCATCATGTATTATTAAAGGGTCGATTTTCACGATCTATCCCCTAATTCCTTCCTCATCATCTCGATGTTTATCGTCGTGTGCGAGGCCTTTCTCCGCATCTCGCCACACTTTGGCTTATGGCTGAAGATCTTCAATGTCAAGCCCAAGGTGGTGAATGGCGAGCACGCCGAGTGCAGAGGCGCCATGGTGAGCAGGATGCCCAAGGTCACATGGCCAACAGGGACTTTCAATGATTCCGTCAAGGAGTGGCAACAACAGTGGTTCTACATCACTGAGCCGTGCGGCAAAAAGTGGGCCGCTGCTCCTGAGTTCTGATCCGGATCCCCCTTGTGGCTCACATCCTGGCCCAAAAAGGGCTTGAATTGGTCTTCGTCCGACAAACTGTTGGTGCTCCAGACACGCGTCAAGGGTATGGAAGACAAGGTCATTAAGCTTGTTGACGTAGTCCAAGTGATGTTGGTCCGCCTGGTCCTTCCTTGTCAGCACCGAGCCTGCAATTTGTGGGAGTATGACTCGGCCGAGCACCAGGCCCTGCGAGAGCTTTATGGCTCCTCACACAAGGACATCTGGAAGGTGCTTTTTAAGTCCGGCAAACCGTGGCCGGACTCCACCGCGGACCGCGGGTACCAACTGTCCCACCCTGCAAGTCCGGTAAGTCATGATTATGTTTCGTCCATCCATATGTTTCATTATCATATCTCGAGGAAGATGCTCTAACGTGCTTCCCATAATTATCCTAGGGATGGACGAAGAAGGCAGGGCGAATACACTGTCCAGCCCAGCTACCAGAAGAACCAACCGGACCACTTCTAACAAAGATGCTGGTCCCGGCGCCTTATGAGGCGCCAAAGAAAGAGGCCCATAAAGAGGCCAAGGAGACCAGGAGCGGCCTTCGTCGTCGCGGTGCTTCGGACACAAAATCCGAAGACTCCAATACACATCTCTCCTCTGAAGAGGAAGTAGAGGAGGAAGAAGACAAGTCCCCCATGGGGGAGGAAAGAAAAGGACGGCCTCCTCATCTCTGGAGGCTGAATTGCCTAAGAGGGGAAAAACTCCCCTGCCAGAGGCGTCCACTACGGCTACCGACAGCAGCCCGGAGTGGGATCCCAGGGCCCAGCCCCTGGAAAACTCATCAGTACACGAAGTACGAACACAGCTATGCGTCCAGGATTATTGAGGCATAATAAATTAATTAGTGCCACACTTTTTGCAGCCCAGCTAGGTCTCGCGCCAAACAGTCCTCATCGGAGGATTCGTTGAGCTCAAATGCCCTAGAGAGCGAGACGCCTCCGAAGGCCCCTTCCCCGAAGATCAGGCATGATACCGAGGTGTCGTCCCAGACGGACCTAGACCAGGAGGGGCATACCTCAGGGGCCGGATATACAGGAGCGGTGGCTCCCATGAGTGTCAATGGCGGGGGCGATCTTGGATTCAGCCCACAGCCGAACACCGTCCCGGGGACCTTTGAGGCTCCGGGATTAGGCAAGCAGCCCCCCTTGACTAGAGGGGGCGATCCTGCTCCGCCAACAACCTCTGTCCAATCAGAGGTGAAGGGCAGCTTATCGACAACGCTAAAGAGTGCTTCCATCATCAATGAACATCGCGCCCTTATGGGCGTAGTGATTGAGAAGGTTCAGGCCGCTGAAAGTGGACTAAATGAATCCTGCATGAGCCTTATAAAAGGCTTGGAGGTATGTTTTTTTAGAAGATGTGTCATAGTATAGATAGTAGCCCCTGATACACTGTCCGGTGAAAGAGAGAACCTGATAGGGGATCAACTTTCCGTCCACAAGAGAATCAGTGTATGACGTATATCTCTTCCTTTATAAACAGGCGTCTACAACGACTGCCGCCTCTCATACTGCAGAAGTATCCGGACAGAAGCAGAGTCTGGAGCGGGCCGAAGAAGAACTTGTCCGAGTAAATAAGCAGTTGGAGGACAATCAAGGTATGTTGAAACCTTATTAAGTTTAGCACAAATAAATAGGTGTGCCTAATGAAAGTATTTATGTTGCACGCTCTAGGGACGAATGCCGAAATTGAGGCACTGAAAAAGGCTGTGGCTTTAGCCGAAAAGAAGGCAGTCGCAGAGCAAGCACTTCACGAGAAGCACGAGGCCAGGGTCATTGAAGCTGAATGAGAGCTTCAGGAGGCCATGAAGAAAAGCGAGACTTTGGAGCAGAGTCTATTAATCAAAGAATCCTAACTCGCCCAAGCTCTCCAAGCCGCAAATGATGCTCGGGGGGAAGCCCAAGGTGCTCTGAAGGACATTCAGGAGGCAAGGAAGATTGCAGCTGGTAAGGCTTTTTCTTATTCAAAGCGATTTATATGCAGTAAGAGGAGAAATTCAAAGTGACAAATTGAATTCTGATTTCTCCAGGGGCGTTTGTGGATCTTCCATGCGGCATATCTGATGCTGCTCAATTCTATCGAGCTGAGGAGAAGAAGACTGTGGAAAAGCTCTTCTGGTCGTAGTATTTGGCGCCGAATTATCCGGTGCCATTTGTCGATCAGCTGAAGCAGCTGGTCGAACTGCACCAGGCGGCCGAACTAGCCATGAAGGACTTGATTGTTCGGCTATGGCCCGCTGAGCCAATTCCAAGCAGTTACTTTGGGCTCGTGAAGAGAATTGTGAGTGCTTGTCCTCGGCTCGAAGTCATTAAGCGGTCGGTCTATATAGAAGGTGCGCGAATGACATTTGCTCGCGGTAAAGTGCACTGGGGAAAGCTAGATGCTGAAAAGTTGATGACCGAAGGACCGCTCGAGGGGAAGGAGCACCGCAAGCCCGAACTATATTATGACGGTGTCCTAAAAGGAGCCCGCCTTGTGGCGAAGCAATGCACCAAAGACATTATATTTCCATGAAGACAATCATGTTGTCCTTTGTAAGGTGGAACCAAGTCACCTTTATTTATGCATTGCCTGTTATATGAAAATTTTACTCTTGCGCGGCCGTTTTATATATTAATCTTGAGAGTTGGCCAGTCGTCGGCTTCTGCCCCCGCGTAGGTAGTACGGGGGTGTTCGGGATAAACCTGAACACTGTCTATCCCATTTTTGGGTCCTCAAAGGAGGTGTTCAGCACAGCGAACCAGGCAATCGGACTATAGGGCTTTATCACTCTCACTTAGCCATAGGAATTCGAGTATGGTAGGCGCAGCCCCTGGTGTTCGGAAGACCGCACGAGGGGCTTTAACAACACCTGATCGGAAGACCGATTTGTCACACTCTGCATTTATTATGGCATTATGCGGAATAAATCCTTAAAGATTTTACAACCTCTCGAACAGCTGACTAGCTCTCGCCTTATCATGACAGTCAGTTTTCGGCTTTCTCTACTGAGGTGCTTGTCCGGAAGAACCGGGACATAATCGCAGTAGTTCTCCCAGCACTACCTTAGCCGATATAGCAGAACGTAAGGTACCAAAACATGGGAGCCGGGCAAACCCAACTGACCCAAGACATGATTCGGAGCTGATGCATATAATGCTATAAGTTCGGGGTGCCGAGCGACCGGGAGGGTGGCTGGACTTTTGTTGCCATAGTATGGGTATAATGAAGCCCCTGGTGTATTAAGGCATGACACAATGTGCGGATGCTGTTTTGGTGAAAGGTGTCAATGAGAAATGACAGTAGGCAAGCATCATGTAACTCTATATGCTGTATCCGAGTGACGCATTTATGCATATGAGTGCGGTTAATGCTATAGTAAGAGGTATGATGGCGGAACCTGTTGAGACCGGGCGGGAAGAAGTTGGGTCCGGATCCAAAGTATATTCGGATTGTCTTCTGGGGGAGTATTTATATATTCCCTCGAGCTGACTCCACGTTGCCAGTCCTGTTCTATGCAAAAGCGAACCTGCAAAAGAAAAAATGCTTAGAGACATTTGTGCGTCATGGAGCGGTTGAACCACGGGGTGTGGCCCTTCCCAACTTATGCCGGAGTGCTTGATGGATGCCTGGTCAAGCCGAGCTATCCTGCCGAGAAGTAGTTCAGACTCCTTTGTTGGTGTCCAGAAGGTTGGCTGTCGAATCAAGGTTCGATAAAGAGGCACAACTCGATGCTTCAGTGGCGGTATACTCTTCGGCGCCGAGGTGGAGTTCGGCCTTGCTCGTAATTGTGACTATGTCATGTGGGCCTGGTATTTTAAGCTTTGCCAGAGGCATGGTGTGGTACCGCGTTGAGTTGATCCCACGTGGTTCGTCCCAGCAGTATGTAACAATTACTGTATAGGGGGACAATGTCGAAGACTGACTCTTCGGTATGGTGATTGTTTGGTGATCCAAAGACAACCTCCAGGTTGGTGTTTATCACGTTCACCATGTTGGTTTGCGGAGAAGTTTATTTTGTCCTATACTGTATGATGGTCTGGGCTACTCGTTGTCTTCATTGCTTTGAGACCCCTTTATTGTGTTCGGCGCGTGACCGGCCGGCTTGTTTGAAGACCCGGCATTCTTGATTGGTATGATTAGCCGTCCTTCCTGGGGTACCATGAATTTGACATGGGCGGTCAAGTATGCGGTCCACGCCGGATGGGCCCGACTTGCTTTTTTGAGGTATCTTTCTCCGCTGACCAGACTGGGAGCCATGGAATCCGGCATTTACTGACGTGTCTCGGGCGTCCTCATTGTTCTTGTGACGCTTATGTTTGTTGTGTCGAGCTTTACAGATGATGTCTCTGGCCTCTGATGTGCAAGGGGTGTTTGCTGTGTTGTTGTTACGAGCCATCTTCGCCCGTACAAAAGTGAGTAATGAGTATCGTTAGGGCCGCCATGGACTTCGGTTTATCTTGGCCAAGGTATCGGGTGAGCCACTCGTCTCGGATATTATGTTTGAAGGCTTCTATGGCTTCGGTATCCGGACAGTCGGCGATTTAATTCTTTTTGGTTAGGAACGGAGTCCAGAATTTCCTGGCTGACTCTCCGGGCTGTTGGGTAATGTGACCTAAGTAATCAGTGTCTAGTGGTTGCATGTAGGTGCCTTGGAAGTTGTTGAGGAACGTGTCCTCTAGGTTTTCCCAACTGCCGATGGAGTTCGCCGGCAGGCTATTCAGCCAGTGTCGGGCTGGTCCTTTGAGTTTAAGGGGAAGATACTTGATGGCGTGTAGGTCATCACCGCGCGGGCCATGTGAATGTGGAGAAGGAAATCTTCGATCCATACTGCGGGGTCTGTTGAGCCATCGTATGATTCGATGTTTACGGGTTTAAACCCTTCTGGGAATTCGTGATCCATTACTTCATCAGTGAAGTATAGGGGGTGTGTGGCGCCTGTGTGCCGGGCTATGTCGCTACGCAGTGCGACTAAGTCTGGTTGGTTATGTTCGGCCCGGCCGGACTTGTTGTTAGTGTATCCGGCATGACGGTCATTGTCAAGTGTTGGGGCGCGCCCCCGTGATCCGTAGATCGATCTTGGCTGTCCTGCTTTGTTTTTCAATATATCTCACAGGTCCTGCATATTACCCTGGGCCGTAGTGAATTGGCGTGGGGCCGCGGGCTGGTATTCGGTTTGATACGCCGTTTTATCTCGGCCATGAGGTGGCCGGTCAGCCACATCCTGTGCTGGTAGTGTAGGCTCTACGGCCTCCTCCTCGAGTTGAGGTAGCAACTTGGGCTTTGGGTAACCTTTGGTGGGGCGTTCGAGTCCGTATTCCTCGGCCGCCAGGACTTCGTTCCATCTGTGTGTGAGCAGATCTTGATCAGCTTGGAGTTGTTGCTGCTTCCTTTTCAGGGTTCTTGCAGTGGCTATAAGCCAGCGCTTGAAGCGCTCCTACTCTATGGGATCCTTAGGCACGCTGAATTCATCGTCGCCGAGGCTCACCTCGTCTTCGGAGGGAGGCATATAGTTGTCATCCTCCAAGTATCTGTCCGTCGCCTGTTCATCCGTCTGTCACCGCTGCGGATATCTTTCAGTACCTGTCCGTCGCCTATTCATCTGCGGATATCTTTGTCACCGAGAGTCTCCTGACAAAGAGAGAGACCTTAATGAATTCAGCACGTCACTGAAGGGGAGTGCTGAAAGATATCCGCAGCGGCGAACTCCATTACCGGAGCCCAATCGGACTCGACGGGCCCGGGCGCGTGCGGTTCAGAACCCACATCTGGACACAAGTCCAGGGGTCCGGTGACATAGATTTCCTTAACAGCGGAATCTGTGTTCGGCTCTACCGCTGAAGAGTATGCAGCCTCCATGGCAGGGTCCATCCACCCGTCCACGGACGACGCGATCTGCCCTGGATTTAGGTCCGGGGCTCCTGCAGGTGTGATATCCTGAATACTGTCCGACAGCAGATCTAAGTCGTGCTCGTCGTGACTGTTCGGCACTCCTGGCATAGGCCCGAATCCGTCGAAGATCAAGTCTCCATGGACATCGGCCGTGTAATTCAAGTTTTCGAACCTGACCTGATGGCCAGGGGCGTAGCTGTCGATCTGCTCCAGATGGCCAAGCGAGTTGGCCCGCAATGCGAAGCTGCTGAACACGAAGATCTGTCCGGGGAGAAAGGTCTTGCCCTGGACCGCGTCATTGTGGATGATTGAAGGAGCCATCGAGCCTTATAGCGATGACACAGAGGAACTCTCAATGAAAGCACCAATGTCGGTGTCAAAACTGGCGGATCTCGGGTAGGGGGTCCCGAACTAGGCGTCTTAGGCTAATGGTAACAGGAGGCAGGGGACACGATGTTTACTCAGGTTCGGGCCCTCTCTATGGAGGTAATACCCTACTTCCTGCTTGATTGATCTTGATGATATGAGTATTACAAGAGTTGATCTACCACGAGATCGTAGAGGATAAACCCGAGAAGCTAGCCTATGAGTATGATTATTGTTGTCCTACGGACTAAACCCTCCAGTTTATATAGACACTGGAGGGGGCTAGGGTTACACAGAGTCGGTTACAGAGAAGGAGATCTAACATCTGAATCACCAAGCTTGCCTTCCATGCAAAGGAGAGTCCCATCCAAACATGGGACGAAGTCTTCAATCTTGTATCTTCATAGTCCAACAGTCCGGCCAAAGTATATAGTCCGGCTGTCTGGATACCCCCTAATCCAGGAATCCCTAAGTCGGCAGTGTAGTTCATGTTTCCAAACCTGACCTGATGGCCAGGGGCGTAGCTGTCGATCTGCTCCAGATGGCCACACGAGTTGGCCCGCAATACGAAGCCGCCAAATACAAAGATCTTTCCGAGGAGGAAAACCTCACCCTGGGCCGCATCGTTGAAGACGATTGAAGGAGCCATCGAGTCTTATCAGGACGACATAGTGGAACTCTCAATGAAAGCACCAATGTCGGTGTTAAAACCGGCGGATCTCGGGTAGGGGGTCCCGAACCGTGCGTCTAAGGCTAATGGTAACATGAGGCAGGGGACACAATGTTTACCCAGGTTTGGGCCCTCTCGATGGAGGTAATACCCTACTTCCTGCTTGATTGATCTTGATGATATGAGTATTGCAAGAGTTGATCTACCACGAGATTGAAGAGGCTAAACCCTAGAAGCTAGCCTATGGTATGATTGTTGTTGTCCTACGGACTAAACCCTCCGGTTTATATAGACACCTGAGGGGCTAGGGTTACATAGAGTCGTTACAGAGAAGGAAATCTACATATCCGAATTCCCAAGCTTGCCTTCCATGCCAAGGAGAGTCCCATCCGGACACGGGACGAAGTCTTCAATCTTGTATATTCATAGTCCAATAGTCCGGCCAAAGTATATAGTCCGGCTGTCCGAGGACCCCCTAATCCAGGACTCCCTCAACTCCCTATGTTGTCCATGTGTTCTAATGATCTGAATTTTTTAGGCGAGGCAATCCTTAGTAATTGTATGATTGACATAAGGTGAACTTTTTTCGCGTGAGCATATTGTATTGGATGAAATAACTGTTTGACTCAAAGTGTATCCAATCTACTGAATTCGAAGATCACGGCATTTCTAAATCATAATCATATATAAAGGTGGAATAAATCTTTGTTGTGGTTTTGAAGAAATAAATAACAAAACATAGAATTATCTGTGTATATTCATAATCGAATACAAATTGGATTTGAATTTAGTTTGCCAGGGCCCAGGGCAAACGTGAATGCTAATTCTTCCAAGTTTTGAACGAAGCGGCTAAACACCCACTATAAT
Organism: Triticum dicoccoides; assembly: GCF_002162155.2. Taxonomy (NCBI): domain Eukaryota; kingdom Viridiplantae; phylum Streptophyta; class Magnoliopsida; order Poales; family Poaceae; genus Triticum; species Triticum dicoccoides. The sequence continues at coordinate 684,280,343 of NC_041385.1, read as the reverse complement.
TTGTGGGCTGCCCAAAGCAAGTGTTTGCGAGATGGAAATTACCCGTGACACTTGACATCCTTATCGACCGGATTTACACTGCTGTCGATAGGGGTAGACTAGTAACTTCAATTAGACGTGACACGACGGCTCTGAGCCCATTCAGACACGGTGGGCACCAAACGTGGGCGGCAAAACACATTTGATTCAAGCTCGTCCGAAACTCCTGTGTCTCTTCCTCCATTTCCCCATTCATACACGGTGGGTGGCAAAACAAACTCTCCTCGTCCAAAATCGATGTTGGCTAATATTTTAATTAGGGGTAGATGTGTAACTTCCCTCAGACGTGACACAACCGCCCTACCTGTCAGCACTATTCATACACCGTGGGCGCCAACGTGGGCGGCAAAACACCCTCTCCTCACCCGAAATAGTTACAGGCAAATATTTGGGAGATGCGAGATTACCGTCCTATCCCCAACGGACGTGATGTCCGAAATTTTAAATGGGGGATAAGCTCGTAACTTTCCCACATTTCAGAGAAGCGTGTCCCAAAGTTTGAGATCCCCCTCCCCTCCATTTCCCCATTCATACACCGTCGGTTCCACGACAACCTCCCCATTGCGGCCAGCCTCCTCCGTCCACCACCCCATCCTCCACATTGCCGGAGCCGCTACCCCTACCCCGTCATCCACTGCAAGAGATGGACGTCTCTCATCCATGGTGCTGGACCAGAATCCTTTCATCGCGTACTGTCACTTCATAGGCGTCGTCGTCCACCTTGCCGTTGTTGCTCCTACGACCGCCTCGTCCACGGCAACAAGATTTATCCCCCGACCCGGCCATCTACCGTCTAAAGTCTTCTTCCCTGTCGCCGACAGCCATCGCACCCGCAGCACCCTCTACGTATCAATAGATGCCTACACGGTGTCGCAAGAGAGGTGGTACTCTTCCATATGTGCTTAAGTTATTGATCTCACCTAGAAAATAGATCGTAATTTGTTTATTGTACTTTTCTTGTCCGTACCAAATCGTAGTGGCTAGTTGAAAGCAAACATTGGTTGCGATATAGCTTTGTCCGGTTTGCACCTTCAGATCCGCCATGGCACGGGCACTATACTCGTAAAGCTTATGGTTTCCCCCCTTTATATTCACTACCATCAACGTAGGTGCTTTGTGTCGTGCTAGCACTGTTCCTCAAGACCTCAACCCAAAGCTTACGTGTTGAAATACGAATCTGATATGATGCTCATATCAATAAAACAGAGAACGTTTAATTGGTCACCTAATGTTCCTATATTCATTTCGAAAAGCATGTGCGCCACTCACTGGTCCAGCTAGTTCCACTTTCCTGATTTTTTTCTTCATGCTTTGGGTTTTCCCCTTTTATCTACTCACTATGTGATGTCTACTACACAACCTTCTTCTTGTAGACGTTGTTGGACAGTAGCAAATTTCCCTCAAGTGGATGACCTAAGGTTTATCAATCCGTGGGAGGCGTAGGATGAATATGGTCTCTCTCAAACAACCCTGCAAACAAATAACAAAGAGTCTCTTGTGTCCCCAACACACCAAATACAATGGTAATTTGTATAGGTGCACTAGTTCGGGGAAGAGATGGTGATACAAGTGCAATATGGATGGTAGACAAAGGTTTTTGTAATCTGAAAATATAAAAACAGCAAGGTAACTAATGATAAAAGTGAGCGTAAACGGTATTGCAATGGTAGGAAACAAGGCCTAAGGTTCATACTTTCACTAGTGCAGGTTCTCTCAACAATAATAACATAGATAGATCATATAACAATCCCTCAACATGCAACAAAGAGTCACTCCAAATCCACTAATAGCGGAGAACAAACGAAGAGATTATGGTAGGGTACGAAACCACCTCAAAGTTATTCTTTCGGATCAATCTATTCAAGAGTTCGTACTAGAATAACACCTTAAGACACAAATCAACCAAAACCCTAATGTCACCTAGATACTCCGTTGTCACCTCAAGTATCCGTGGGCATGATTATACGATATGCATTACACAATCTCAGATTCATCTATTCAACCAACACAAAGTACTTCAAAGAGTGCCCCAAAGTTTCTACCAGAGAGTCAAGATGAAAACGTGTGCCAACCCCTATGCATAGGTTCATGGGCGGAACCCGCAAGTTGGTCACCAAAACATACATCAACTGGTACATGATATCCCATTGTCACCACAGATAAGCACGGCAAGACATACATCAAGTGTTCTCAAATCATTAAAGACTCAATCCGATAAGATAACTTCAAAGGGACAACTTAATCCATTACAAGAGAGTAGAGGGGGAGAAACATCATAAGATCCAACTATAATAGCAAATCTCATGATACATCAAGATCGTGCCATAGAGGGAACACGAGAGAGAGAACACGAGAGAGAGAGATCAAACACATAGCTACTGGTACATACCCTCAGCCTCGGGGGTGAATTACTCCCTCCTTGTCATGGATAGCGTCGGGATGATGAAGATGGCCACCGGTGATGGATTCTCCCTTTCGGCAGGGTGCCGAAACAGGCTCCTGAGAGTTTTTTGGTGGCTACAGAGGCTTGCAGTGGCGTAACTCCCGATCTATCTTCGCTGTCGATGTTTTTAGGGTACATGGACTTATATAGGCGAAAGAAGTCGGTCGTGGGCTGCTCGAGGGGCCCAGGAGACAGGGGGCGCCCTCCTATCTCCTAGCCTCCTCGAGGCTTGAGAGCACAAGTGCTCCCTATGTGGTTTTGGTAATTAATGACAACATATCTCTTGTTGGACTAACACTTTTATCTAGTATGTTTCAGATAAGTTCAACAATGGAGTGGCATGGACTAAATGATGTGGGAACTCCTTCAAGATGCTAAGGACAAAGGATTGGCTCAAGCTTCAAGCTCAAGACTCTTCATTTTACATTTTAGTGATCCAAGATCACATTGAGTCTATAGGAAAAGCCAATACTATCAAGGAGGAATGAGGTGTTGCTTAATGAGCCTCTTGCTTCAAAGTGCTTAGTGATATGCTCCAAATACCCTCAACTACTTTCCCACTTCCACACATATGTCCTAAACCTAAAGTCAAACTCGGCCCCACTGATTCTTTCTATCCGGCGCCACCGAGTTTGGATGTCTTAGCCACTACCACAAACCCTAGGCAAATTGGTCTCACCGATAGGGATCTCGGTCTCACCGAGATGGGTTTGTAATATCTCTGTGTATGTCCATTATCAAAATCGGTCTCACCGAGTTTGAGCAATCGGTACTACTGAGATTACAATGCAAACTCTCTGGTTAACTCATTCAAAATCGGTCCCACCGAGTTTGATAATCGGTCAAACCGAGTTTGCCTAACCAACTCTCTGGAAAGCTCATTACCAAAATCGGTCCCACCGAGTTTGTGTAATCGGTCTTACCGAGATTACGTTATGCCCTAACCCTAACCGAATCGGTCCCACCGAGTTGCATTCCAGTCCCATCGAAAACCCTAATGGTCACATTATTTGCTAAATCGGTCTGACCGAGTTTAACGATTCGGTCCCACCGAGTTTGGTAGATTGTGTGTAACCGTTAGATTTTGTGTGGAGGCTATATATACCCCTCCACCTCCTCTTCATTCGTGGAGAGAGCCATCAGACTGAACCTACACTTCCAGCATCCTATTTCTGAGAGAGAACTACCTACTCATGTGTTGAGGCCAAGATATTCCATTCCTACCATATGAATCTTGATCTCTAGCCTTCCCCAAGTTGCTTTCCACTCAAACCCTCTTTCCACTAGATCCAAATCCTATGAGAGAGAGTTGAGTGTTGGGGAGACTATCATTTGAAGCACAAGAGCAAGGAGTTCATCATCAACGCACCATTTGTTACTTCTTGGAGAGTGGTGTCTCCTAGATTGGCTAGGTGTCACTTGGGAGCCTCCGACAAGATTGTGGAGTTGAACCAAGGAGTTTGTAAGGGCAAGGAGATCGCCTACTTCGTGAAGATCTACCGCTAGTGAGGCAAGTCCTTCGTGGGCGACGGCCATGGTGGGATAGACAAGGTTGCTTCTTCGTGGACCCTTCATGGGTGGAGCCCTCCGTGGAATCGCGCAACCGTTACCCTTCGTGGGTTGAAGTCTCCATCAACGTGGATGTATGATAGCACCACCTATCGGAACCACGCCAAAAACATCTGTGTCTCCAATTGCGTTTGAATCCTCCAAACCCTTCCCTTTACATTCTTGCAAGTTGCATGCTTTACTTTCCGCTGCTCATATACTCTTTGCATGCTTGCTTGATATGTGTTGTGAATGTTAAACTTGTGCCTAAACTCCACTTAAACTTTAAAGAAACTTAAAAACTGCAACTTTGGTACTTAGTGTCTAATCACCCCCCTCTATACACCTCTTCTCAAGGTCCTACAAGTGGTATGAGAGCATTGGTCTCCATTGCCTTGGTTTAATCACCATTGGAGGAAGATGGATGAGTCTACTTTGGGGAGTCTTAGACATAGAGTGCCTATTCTTGATGGAGAGTATTTTCGTGAGTGGAAAAATGAGATGCTTGTTATTTTCAATCAATATCATTTTAGCAAGTACATTGCTAGCCCTTGTGCATCTTATGTTGATCCTATGCATCCAACCCATGATGAGTCAATTGACATGGTTAGGAATCTTAGAACTGCCGAACTTATCATTAGAGGGTTGCCTAGAAACTTGATTGGATGTTTGCCTACTTTTAAGTGTGCCTACACCATATGGAAATTTCTTGAGGAACGATTTCCAGATTATTCCTTGAAAAATCTAGATGAAATTCTCCATAAGTCTATTGCTTTGAGTAAAATGAATACTAGTGATCCTATGTTTGGTGATCGTCTATTTGAGCTTACGAACCTTATGCGTGCCAAAGGAAATGTTGGTATTATTAGTGACATTGTTTTCGAAGCTATAAGAATTCATAGACAAGATTATTGTCAAACTCATTCTAATGAATCACCCTCTCTAGAATTTGATCCACCACATGACGATGTTGAACATGGATACTATGATGAGGATGAGGATAGTGACTTCGATCTTGATGATGCAATGAGACATTTTGGTCTTATGGCAAATCTTCGGGGATATATGTCAGGAGGAAAGGAATGGGTTCTTGATAGTGTATGTACCGATCACATGACCAGAGATAAAGACATGTTTCGTGAGCTTGCTGATAATGATAGTCCTCGAAAGTATGTCACATTCGGTGGCAACTCAAAGGGTAAGGTGGTTGGCCTCGGTAAGGTGGCCATATCACATGATAGCTCCATACAAAATGTTATGCTCATTGAATCTCTTGGTTACAACTTACTTTCAGTATCTAGACTTGCTGATTTCGGTTTCAATGTTCTATTTACTGAAGTAGATTGCCAAGTGTTTCGTCGAGATAATCATAAAATGGTCTTTACTGGTGTGCGTAGAGGTGATTTATACATTGTTGATTTCACTAAAAAGGCTCAACCTAAAACTTGCTTCATTGCTAAATCCTCAAAAGGCTAGTTATGGCATAGACGATTAGGTCATGTTGGTATGCGAAACCTTGACAAGCTTATTAAGGGGAATCATATCCTTGGAGTGAATGATGTCATATTTGATAAGGATAGACTTTGCAGTGCTTGTCAAGCAGGTAAACAGGTTGGAGGAAGGCATCCCGTCAAGAACATCATGACCACGAAGAGGCCACTCGAGCTACATCACATGGATCTCTTTGGTCCCAACTCTTACAAGAGTCTCGGTGGAAATTCTTTTGGTCTAGTTATAGTTGATGATTTTTCCAGATTTAAGTGGGTGTTCTTTCTCAATGATAAATTGCAGGTCCAAAAGATCTTCAAAAACTTCACTAGGAAGGCCAAAAACCAATTTGAAGTGAAGATCAAGAAGGTTCGCAGCGACAACGGAACGGAGTTCAAGAACGCAAATGTGGACACCTTTCTTGACGAAGAAGGGATTTCACATGAGTTCTCGGCTATGTACACACCTCAACAAAATGGAGTTGTTGAGAGGAAGTACCGGACGCTCATCGAAATGGCGAGAACGGTGCTTGATGAGTACAAGACGCCGAAGCACTTTTGGGCAGAAGCGGTTGAGACAGCTTGTCATGCAACAAATCGCTTGTATCTTCATAAGCTACTCGGCAAGACGGCATATGAGCTCCTCACCGGTAACAAACCCCAAGTTGGATACTTTCGAGTATTTGGCTCAAAGTGCTACATTCTTGATAAGCATCGTCGTTCTAAATTTGCTCCTAAGTCTCATGAAGGTTTCCTACTAGGTTATGGCTCAAACTCTCACACTTACCGTGTCTACAACAATTTCACCCGAAAGGTTGAAGAGACGGTAGATGTGAAGTTTGATGAATCTAACGGCTCGCAAGTAGAGCAATTGCCAATTGATGTAGGAGACAAAGATCCTTCGGAAGCAATCCAAGACTTGTCTATTGGCAAGGTCCATCCAACGGAGGTGAAGGAGAGTACCTCGTCCGTCCAAGTGGAAGCTTCTACTTCACGACAAGGTGAACCAAGAGTTGATACGGAAGCATCCACAAGTGGGACACACCAAGATGAAGAAAACGAGGAAGTGCATCAAGTTGAACGTCAACAACCTCCTTCTCCACCACGACAAGAGAACGACAATGCCAACAATGAAGAAGGACAAGAAGAAGAACATGATGAAGAAGATGTTCAATGAAGATCCAAGCAAAAGCTTTCACGAGTTCGAGCAAGAATTGCTTAAAACCATCCCATAGAGAAAATCTATAATGATATTCAAACCGGGAGAATCACTCACTCTAAAACTCGTTTAGCTAACTTTTGTGAAAACTATTCTTTCATCTCTAGCATTGAACCTATGAAGGTCGAAGAAGCATTGGAAGATCCGAATTGGATAAATGCTATGCATGAAGAGCTACACAACTTTGAGAGGAACCAAGTTTGGACATTGGTTGAGAAGCCCGACAACAACCACAACATCATCGGTACCAAATGGGTGTTTCGCAACAAGCAAGATGAAGATGGACAAGTAGTTCGCAACAAAGCATGTCTCGTCTCCCAAGGCTACACATAAGTCGAAGGTATGGACTATGGTGAGACTTACGCCCCCGTTGCTAGACTTGAGTCCATTCGCATCTTACTTGCCTATGCTAATCACCATGATATCACCTTGTACCAAATGGACATTAAAAGTGCTTTTCTAAATGGTGAAATAGAGGAGGAAGTTTATGTTAAACAACCTCCCGGCTTTGTCAATCCTAAGAAACCCAATCATGTTTACAAACTTCACAAAGCTCTTTATGGACTTAAACAAGCTCCTAGAGCATGGTATAAATGCTTGACCAAGTTCCTTATTGAAAAAGGCTTTGAAATTGGGAAAATTGATTCTACTCTTTTTACTAAAAGGGATAATGGTGAACTCTTTGTGTGCCAAATTTATGTTGATGATATTATATTTGGTTCAACTAACACTCATTTTAGTGAAAAGTTTGGGAAGCTAATGTCAGAGAAGTTTGAGATGTCTATGATGAGTGAACTCAAATTCTTTCTTGGTCTGCAAATCAAGCAAACTAAGGAAGGTACTTTTGTCTCGCAAACAAAGTACACCAAGGACTTATTCAAGAAGTTCAATATGCAAGAATGCAAAGGTATGACTACACCCATGCCTACTAGTGGACATCTTGACTTAACCAAAGATGGTGAACCGGTTGATCAGAAGGTTTATTGCTCTATGATTGGTTCATTGTTATATCTATTTGCTTCACGTCTAGATATTATGCTAAGTGTGTGCATGTGTGCACGATATCAAGCTGCCCCTAAAGAATGTCATCTTAAGGCCGTGAAAAGGATAGTGAGATACTTAATCCGTACACCAAACTTTGGCATTTGGTATCCTAAGAGGGCCTCTTTCAATCTTGTTGGCTATTCTGACTCGAACTATGCCGGAGACAAGGTTGATAGAAAGTCCACTTTGGGTACTTGTCAATTTCTTGGTAGATCTCTTGTATCTTGGTCCTCCAAGAAACAAAACTCGGTATCCTTATCCACCGCCGAAGCTGAACATATTGCCGCTGGATCATGTTGTGCTCAATTACTTTGGATGACCCAAACTCTTAAAGATTATGGGATATATGTGAGACATGTTCCATTGCTTTGTGATTATGAAAGTGCTATCAAAATTGGTCATAATCCTGTGCAACATTCTCGAACTAAGCATATTGAAGTTTGTCATCATTTCATTCGAGATCATGTTGCTAAGGGTGACATTGATCTTAAGCATGTTCGCACCAAAAAGCAATTAGCGGATATATTCACTAAACCTCTTGATGAGAAAGTGTTTTGCAGGTTAAGAGGAGAATTGAACATCATTGATGCTTCAAACTTGGAGTAGAAACTCCATTGGATACATGCAAGACATGAGCTTATGACTAATCCTTGATATTTCTCTTATGATGAAAAACTTATGTCTTGGATATATTTGTATCTTGCATGTTATCTAACCCATGTAGGTAGATGGACTCAAATTCCAAGTGATGCTATTCTTGATGAGCTACATCAACCTTGAGCAACCCACGCAAGTTCAACTACATGGACAACACCACCAACCAAGGTATGTTATTCCATCTTAGAGAAGCTTTACTTCGAGTCATGAGTTAAAGCAACTCGACAAGATGTGAATACATCAAGATGCTTAAACGAAAAATGGCAACCCCATTTTGAGCTTAAACGATGAGTATGGCCTATGATCAAGTGATCTCACTTGACTCCTAAGTCAATATACTCTAACATAGGTGACTTTGTCGCCGACCATCTCTAGATGAAGTTCTCCTGTGTTCTTTTCTGAGTTTTTGCATTTGTCTCATGCATATGTGTTTCCCCTTTCAAAAAAACAACTTCATCTAGATTTCTTTCTGTTTTCTCTGCATTTTCTGCATCTAATTCCTTGCATATCTTTCAGTTAATTCCTTGCAAATCTTTGTGAGATCTTACTAGTCTAGTGAGCTGAGGTGACAAGTGTTTTCTCTGTGATGAACTCGGTTACACCGATTTGTTATTTTTGGTCCAACCGAATCTTTTCGGTATGATCGAAGCATACCACTCGGTGCCACCGATTTCATAACAGGAAAAACTCTTTGCCACATATTCTGTGTTTCTTCTGATCCAGCTCCACTCAATGAATCTTGTCCTCTACAAGCATCACATTTTCATCATTGCTTTGTTCTATGTCTCAAGGACCAAACCCATTCGACAGACTCCAGAAGACCCTTCTTGGAAATTGATGTCAAAGGGGGAGAGAAAGAACATCAAAGCTTATCATTTGGAGATAGAGAGAGAGCATCAAACCTTATCACCTTTCTTCTCAAGGGAGAGAGAGACCTTCTAGGGGGAGAGACCCTCAAAAGATGAGAGAGATCTCCAGGGGGAGAGGATACTTAAGTGGAAAGTATTTCTCAAGGATCCCAGATGCTTGGTGTTCAAGAGGAGAGATGTCCACATGTCTTCTTGAGGGGAGAGACATGTTCATATGATCTGTTGTGCTCATTTTGCATTAGCATACATTAGCTCTGAACTTTAGCTCTGATCATCATTCATATCTTTCAGCTCTGTTTTCCTTCAGCTCTGATTTTCTGTTCCCTATCTTCTCCCAGTATCCCATGTTAGATTCAGGGGGAGCAAGACATCTAAGGGAAAGAGATCATTTAAATTCATTGCATATCTTTACTCTTGGGGACATGTCTAATCCAATGTGGTACTTAGTACTCACTCTCTACATGTCATCCCAGTCTTGGTATTCTTGTGGTTTCTTTTGTTTGCTCTGGCTAGTAGATGCATCTGTGTTATCTAACCTTGTTTTCATAGGTTCATTCCATCCTAAGCCAACTCAAGACCACAAGGTAGGTATATGCATCACAATCATGTGTATGAGGAATTCTTACTGATGTACATACTGTTTGCAAGAAGGACTCATGGGCATGAAGGTATTCTCTTTAATACTTTTTGCTCTGATGCATATAGCCAAGATACATGTAACACATTGCCTGATCTATCATGGTTATGCTATCACATGCTTCGATATTTCATATTCACATGATTGCATACATGTAGGGGGAGCCTATGCTTGTTACATGTCTTTCCAAAGCTTTACTTGCTATTCTTTATATCTTTATCTAAAGCTTTGATGTATGTTGCCATCAATTACCAAAAAGGGGGATATTGAAAGCACAAGTGCTCCCTAGGTGGTTTTGGTAATTAATGACAACATATCTCTTGTTGGACTAACATTTTATCTAGTATGTTTCAGATAAGTTCAACAATGGAGTGGCATGGACTAAATGATGTGGGAACTCCTTCAAGATGCTAAGGACAAAGGATTGGCTCAAGCTTCAAGCTCAAGACTCTTCATTTTACATTTTAGTGATCCAAGATCACATTGAGTCTATAGGAAAAGCCAATACTATCAAGGAGGAATGAGGTGTTGCTTGATGAGCCTCTTGCTTCAAAGTGCTTAGTGATATGCTCCAAATACCCTCAATTACTTTCCCACTTCCACACATATGTCCTAAACCTAAAGTCAAACTCGGCCCCACTGATTCTTTCTATCCGGCGCCACCGAGTTTGGATGTCTTAGCCACTGCCACAAACCCTAGGCAAATCGGTCTCACCGATAGGGATCTCGGTCTCACCGAGATTGGATTGTAATCTCGCTGTGTATGTCCATTATCAAAATCGGTCTCACCGAGTTTGAGCAATTGGTACTACCGAGATTACAATGCAAACTCTCTGGTTAACTCATTATCAAAATCAGTCCCACCGAGTTTGATAATCTGTCAGACCGAGTTTGCCTGACCAACTCTCTGGAAGGCTCATTACCAAAATCGGTCCCACCGAGTTTGTGTAATCGGTCTTACCGAGATTACGTTATGCCCTAACCCTAACCGAATCGGTCCCACCGAGTTGCATTCCGGTCCCACCAAAAACCCTAACGGTCACATTATTTGCTAAATCGGTCTGACCGAGTTTAACGATTCGGTCCCACCGATTTTGGTAGATTGTGTGTAACCGTTAGATTTTGTGTGGAGGCTATATATACCCCTCCACCTCCTCTTCATTCGTGGAGAGAGCCATCAGACTGAACCTACACTTCCAGCATCCTATTTCTGAGAGAGAACTACCTACTCATGTGTTGAGGCCAAGATATTCCATTCCTACCATATGAATCTTGATCTCTAGCCTTCCCCAAGTTGCTTTCCACTCAAACCCTCTTTCCACCAGATCCAAATCCTATGAGAGAGAGTTGAGTGTTGGGGAGACTATCATTTGAAGCACAAGAGCAAGGAGTTCATCATCAACGCACCATTTGTTACTTATTGGAGAGTGGTGTCTCCTAGATTGGCTAGGTGTCACTTGGGAGCCTCCGACAAGATTGTGGAGTTGAACCAAGGAGTTTGTAAGGGCAAGGAGATCGCCTACTCCGTGAAGATCTACCGCTAGTGAGGTAAGTCCTTCGTGGGCGACGGCCATGGTGGGATAGACAAGGTTGCTTCTTCGTGGACCTTTCATGGGTGGAGCCCTCCGTGGACTCGCGCAACCGTTACCCTTCGTGGGTTGAAGTCTCCATCAACGTGGATGTACGATAGCACCACCTATCGGAACCACGCCAAAAACATCCGTGTCTCCAATTGCATTTGAATCATCCAAACCCTTCCCTTTACATTCTTGCAAGTTGCATGCTTTACTTTCCGCTGCTCATATACTCTTTGCATGCTTGCTTGATATGTGTTGTGAATGTTAAACTTGTGCCTAAACTCCACTTAAACTTTAACGAAACTTAAAAACTGCAACTTTGGTACTTAGTGTCTAATCACCCCCTCTAGACACCTCTTCTCAAGGTCCTACAAGGCTCTTCTAACGTGAATTCCAAGTCTCCCGGATCATATTCTTCCCAAAAATCACGCTCTCGAAGGTTTCATTCCGTTTGGACTCCGTTTGATATTCCTTTTCTTTGAAATACTGAAACAGTCAATAAAATAGCAATATGGGCTGGGCCTCCGGTTGATAGGTTAGTCCCAAAAGTAATATAAAAGTGTATAATAAAGCCCGCATTCAAAACATATAATAAAATAGCATGAATGCTTCATAAATTATAGATACATTGGATACGTATCAGCATCCCCAAGCTTAATTCCTGCTCGTCTTCGAGTAGGTAAATGATAAAAGAAAGAATTTATGAAGTGTGAATGCTAGTAGGTGCACAAGTTTGATCAATGATAATTTCAATCACCTTTTCTAGCATGATTATATGTCATGACAATAGTTCATCTCATAAAACTTTTCATGATCAAGTAACAAGCTATTCACATGTTAAAGCATATACCATAAACTTTCTTGAAAACTAGCAAACTTCATTCTTAGTCATCAAACAATTGCAATTCGTCTTATTTTCAGGAAGGGTCGATGTCAGAGCTTTGATTTAGCAAACTTTACATACTCAACTATCATATAGTCTTCTACAATTGCTAACACTCACGCAATACTAATGGTTATGGAGTTTTAATCGGACACTGAGAAAGATAGGGGCTTATAGTGTTGTCTCCAAATGTATTCACCTTTGGGTGATGTCAACAATAATAGTTCATGCTAACTTACATCCAATTGGATATATATATCAGGATCACCCCAATAAAAAGTGCTTGCCAAAGGATAAAATGAAAAAGGGAAAGGTGAAGATCACCTTGACTCTTGCATAAGGTAAAAGATAGGCCCTTCACAGAGGGAAGCAGAGGTTGTCATGCGCTTTTAGGGTTGGATACACAAAATCTTAATGCGAAAGAACGTCACTTTATATTGCCACTTATATATGGACCTTTATTATGCAGTCCATCGCTTTTATTGCTTCCATAACAAGATCGTACAAAGCTTATTTTCTCCGCACTAATAAGTCATGCATATTTAGAGAGTAATTTTTTATTGCTTGCACCGATGACAACTTACTTGAAGGATCTTACTCAATCCATAGGTTGGTATGGTGGACTCTCATGGCAAAAACTGGGTTTAAGGATATTTGGAAGCACAAGTAGTATCTCTACTTGGTGCAAGGAATTTTGGCTAGCATGAGAGGGAAAGGCAAGCTCAACATGTTTGAATGATCCATGACAATATACTTTAACGAAGATGTGAGAAAACATAACCCATTACGTTGTCTTCCTTGTCCAACATCATCTCTTTAGCCTGTCATACTTAATGAGTGCTCACAATTATAAAAGATTTCTAAGATAGTATATTTATATGTGAAATCTCTCTTCCTTCAATATTCTTTCATGAATTGTTCAAGTGACCAATACAATGCTTGCTAACCTTCAATAAATTTACAACCTCTACTTCTTAGATGTGAAGTCATTACTCCCCATGGGATAAGCAAATGATACATATATAATTTCAGATTTATGACATTCAACTCATTCAACCATTTACTCATAGGATATAAGTGAAGCACACGAGTAAATGACAAACTACTCCAAAAAGATATAAGTGAAGATCAATGAGTAGCTAAATAATTATGTAACTATGTGAAGACTCTCTCTCAGTTAAGAATTTAATATCTTGGTATTGTATTCAAACAGCAAGCAAAGCAAAACAAAATGACATTGCAAGGATAGCACAACTCATGTGAAGAAGCAAAAACTTAGGTTCAACCGATACTAACCGATAGTTGTTGAAGAAGAAAGGTGGGATGCCTAACGGGGCATCCCCAAGCTTAAAAGCTTGAGACTTCTTGAAATATTATCTTGGGGTACCTTGGTCATCCCCAAGCTTGAGCTTTTGTGTCTCCTTAATTCCTTCTATATTCCGGTTTCCTAAATCTCGAAAGCTTCATTCACACCAAACTCAACAAAACTCGTGAGATAAGTTAGTATAAAACAATGCAAAACCATATCATTCTCTACTGTAGCAAATCATTAGAATTATTATCCAACATTGCATACTAAATGTCTCTGCATATTTAATACTCCTATCATCAAATAGAATCATTAAACAAGCAATCATATGCAAACAATGCAAACATAACAGCAATCTGCCAAAACAGTATAGTCTATAAAGAATGCAAGATTCATCATACTTCCCTAACTCCAAAAATTATAAGAAAAATACTATGCTGTAGAAGATTTATCAGATCTCATTATGAAAAAATATTCAACATTATATCACTCTCTGACTTTTATAGGGAATTTTTGCAACGGTGGTAAACTTTCTGTTTTCAAACAGCAACATGTATACTAGCAAAATAAGCATGGTAAAGGCTATCCTTGACATTTTTATTGAAAATAAAGATGCAAAACATTATTCTAAATAACAGAAAGGAAATAATAACAAAATAAAATTATGCTCCAAGCAAAACACATATCATGTGGTGAATAAAAATATAGCTCCAAGTAAAGTTACCGATGAACGAAGACGAAAGAGGGGATGCCATCCGGGGCATCCCCAAGCTTAGGCTCTTGGTTGTCCTTGAATATTACCTTGGGGTGCCTTGGGCATCCCCAAGCTTAGGCTCTTGCCACTTCTTATTCCATAGTCCATCGAATCTTTACCCAAAACTTGAAAACTTCAACCACACAAAACTCAAAACAAAACTCGTAAGCTCCGTTAGTATAAGAAAATAAATCACCACTTAGGTACTGTAATGAACTCATTATAAATTCATATTCGTGTAATATCTACTTTACTCCAACTTTTCTATGATTCATACCCTCCGATACTACTCATAGATTCATCAAAATAAGCAAACAACACATAGAAAACAGAATCTGTCAAAAACAGAACAGTTTGTAGTAATTTGTATCATTCGAATACTTATGTAATGTAACATCCCAAAATTCTAAATTTTGGAATGTTATAATAAATAGATAGATTGATTGTTTGTTTGATTGTTGTGTGATTGACTGAAAGTGAGTGAATTGGAAACTTTTGAAAGTTAAATGAGAGGGAATAAAAGGACTTTCCCAAACTTTCACCTTTGCTTTCTGATCTCCATGGATTCAAATACTTTTCAAACACAAAACCCTGGAGTTAAGATAATATGACTTCTTCCATTTAAATAAATGAAAAGGGTTTTGAAGAGATTTGAATTTCATTTGGAAATATTTTTCAATTTCGGAAACTTCAAGCAACTCAATGATTTTCATGAGAGAAGATAAAATGACTTCTTCAAAACATATGAAATATGAGTTGGGAGTTTAAAAGAAATCCAATTTAAAGTCCTTTTGGAAATTATTTTTCAAATTGGAGTTATTTGGGTTTTATTCAAATTATTTTTCTCCAAAAATAAAATATATGGAAATTAGGGTAACATGATTCCCTACATCAGAAAATTGGAGAGAAATAAATTTGAATTAATTTTTTGTATTTTTAAAATGATTTTATTGGGTTTTAAATAGGTCAGTAGCACTGTTTGAATTATTAGAATTTTTGTGTATTTTATTTGAAGCTAGAATAATGTTCATCATGTAGGAAATATTTGTTTCTGAAAATTTTGATATATTATATGCCTATATAATATATTTGTTCTATTCTGTTTTTATTTGTCTCAGAAAACGTTTTATTAAAAAAACAAAAAAAAACTTCTTCCGCCGAACTGGGCCGGCCCAGCCAACCGGCCAGGTCACGGCCCAGCCCGACGCCCGCGCGCCCTGTCCTCCCGGGCGGGACTCCGCCCGCCGCACGTCGCCGCGCCGACATGGCCGCCGTCCCCGCCTCGGACTCCTCGCGCCGCCTCGCCTTGCCCCCTCCTCCAAG
>NC_041385.1:684257225-684264076 GCF_002162155.2 Triticum dicoccoides | reverse complement strand
GACGAGTTTCGCGATTGCTGCTGCCCGCGCCGCCGCACTCCGTCAGCGCCGCCGCCGCCGCACTCCACCGCGCCACCGCAGCCGTTGCCGCACCTCGCCGGACCCCACCGCCAGCCCCGACGCCCGCGCCGGAGTTCGCCGCCGGCCGCATCCGCTCCGCCGCCTGTCGCAAACTGCCGCCGCCGGTTTATTCGCCCCGAGCCGGTAAAGCCGATAAAACCGCCCGGTTTTAATTTTATTTAGTCGGTTTATCCTCTAGATCGGTTTTTCTTATATAAACCCTTTCGTTTCTGTTATTTAGCGAACGCTTTCCGTTTAGATAGTTTCGGTAAACAATTTTCGTTCATTACCAATTGGAAATGAACGTTCGTTATTTAGTTTTTTTCTGTTAAGTTTTAGTCAGGGACCTATCCGTAAGTAGTTTCTTTACCGTTTAGCCCCTGATCTTCAAACCTTCGTAACTTTTTACTTGTTTATCCAAATCCAACGAAACCAACGCCCACGTCTTCCTTATGATCCCCTCTATCCAGTAAAACAACTTAAACATGTTTTTGAAAGTTTAAAATTTGTTTTTGAAATAGTTTAGTATTCGAACTTCGTTTGATCGTAACTCGAGTTCTATAACTCCGTTTTAGTTGATTCTTTTTGCAAATTGAAGCTCTTGACATGAACTTTCTGATAAGGCCAAATCCACACAATTTTGGTACTGTTAGAAATTGGTTTATGTTTCAAGAGTTATTTGCTTAGTTTTGATATTTTCCAATCTGTTTTCGTCGTTCTCCTTTGAGTGATTGCTTATGTGTGGTTACTATTGATTGCTCATGATAGATTGAACAAAGTGTGATGAATAGAACTATCAGGAGTCGAGTGTGAAGTTTCTTCATCAACAGTACAGGCAAGTTCACACTTTGATCATATCCCTTTCATACCCAGTTTTTATGCATTAGTTTCACCCTCAAACATTGCATGGTTAGGATTTTGATAACATGTGGTTATTGGGAAGTAGTTGGTGAGGTAGGAACCTATTACCCTGCTTATTATCAAACCCTTGGGAGTTACTTCTACGTTATGCTTATATCGCAATGCTATGATCGTAGACGTGGTTTGGGTTTGAGTGTATTCCATGACAGATGTGAGATTGTTACTTAATGGTTCAACTTAAGGTGGCTACTTAAATACACATCTGGGTGGATTGAGGCACCTGGGGAATCCAGTGGTTGCCTGTTTTTTTATATCCCGGGGTTTACCGTGTGATCATCCTATGGACCGCCACCCAGGCTCAAAGGGATCATAAGATTATTCATGCTAGAAACTTCCGCGTGCAGCCACAAGCTATTATGGGCTCTAGCATAGCTGAGTAAGTTACGTGAAGCTCTTGAACAGGTAGATCAGCAGGTAGTGGGTTTTGTAGGTTTGGTATGGTCTACCCGGAGTAGAGAGTTAATGTTTCTGAAAGACTGTGTCTCGGTCATCCGTTTCTCAAACACCATGTAGTGCGAGAAATCCAACGGAGGCGATCGAGTCATGTGGGGAAAAGTGCGCAAACCTCTGCAGAGTGTACAAACTAATCATGATTAGCCGTGTCCCCGGTTATGGACGTTTTGAGTATCTAGTACTTGGATTATCATGTGAATCTCATCATGTTACTTATAATTAATTTTGTTGGGTCTAATGATGATGCTTAATTGGGATTGAGAATGCTGTCAACCATTCTCAATGTTTAACAACTACCATGATAGTTAAATAAAATTTATTCCTTTGCAGTAGGGAAAAATTGGCTTTATGCAAAACTGTAACCGTAGAGCTTTCCACCAGCCAAATATGCATGTAGTGATAGTTATTATTCATCATTGCTCTATGGTGTGAATTTGCCAGTACATTCAATGTATTGGCCTACATGGCTGCAACGTCTCATTTTGTAGGATATCTTACGACGAGTAAGTGATACGTTAGGGTTACGATTTCTACACTCAACCTTGCCGTTGGTGTTGATGGGAATCCACAACCTTGTTACTTCCGCTATTTTGGATTGAGGTAATAGTATTTACGTTACTTTATACATGTGATTTACCTCTGTTATAAATCCTCGAGTATTGTGTGTGTCAGCATACCGATCCAGGGATGACACTTAAAGCACAGAGACTTGACCCATTCGGGTCGGGTCGCTACAAGATGCTATCAGAGCACATGTTGACTGTAGGACGTGACCCTAGAAATTGGCAAGCCCATAGGAAAGATTTTTCTCCACAACTTTCTTTTCAAAAAGGATCTTTTACCTCTCTTCTCTTCTGAGTCTATTCAAATATTCCCTTTTAGAGAGACTATACCCCTTTTCCCCTTTTGACCACACGAAGATTCGACGGATGAGACCACTCCAAGAAGTACAAGATATCGGACAACTAAGACCACTTTGGAATAAAGAGGATTTTTACCATGCATTACAATGATGGAAACTGCAATGTTGAAGACTCTGAAGACTAGGAGAATTTGAAGGCTTTGAGGAATTTCCAGATTGTATGACCTAGGAAGGCTACTCTGATAGAGCTTGTCAGACTAAGGAAGTTGTCAATACCCGAGATCAGGGTGTATCAACGAAAGACTGGAGCATGAAGCATAAGAACTCAAAGTTTTTGTCAAGAAAACCCTAAGGCAGGAGATATCAACTATGGAATGAAAGCTCATGGCAGTAACATGGGCATAGACATGGATATCCCTGATGACATCGCCCGCTTATGCTATTGTCACCATGCGGAATTAAGCATGGGTTTCTTCGGAAGGATGGGATGGTAGAAGGCTAATGGAGCACCTGCCAGCAAGAGATCAAGTTTTAACCTTAGCTGGTGTATCACCAGGATCTGGAGAATTACATCAAGAAGTTTTAAGATGGATCTGCAGGAAGCCGTATTTGACAAGGAAGCAGCTCGTGACGAACTCAGGACCCAGAAGTTGGAAGTAGCTAAGCTGGAGGAGCAAAACCTCGAGATACCGGAGATTCGTCTGGAGCTGAAAGATAGAAGGACATGGTTCATGCCAAGAATGTTGAAACCCAGAAGTTTAGAATGCAACTCCGGAATATTAAAGGACATCATGAGAAACCTTGCGTTAACATAGATGATCTGGCAAAAGAACATGAGAGGGACAATCACGATCGGAAGAAAGCCATCGGAGACCTAAACAAGACTTGAAGAGTTTGGCAACTTTGAAGAGTTATTGACCTTTAGAAGACCAAACCCCTATTGTATACTTACGTTAGATGTGACGTTTGTGAGTTGTCATTTGTTTGTTGTTTTCCGACAGCCACAAGATAAAATCTGTCTTTTCAAAACTTTTGTTTGTATTGTGTGCATCCCTCTCTATCTCTCTTATCTCACCCCAAAACCCTTGGACCCAATAGAGGATGAATGGAGATGAGCTCATATTATCAGGACAGATGAGTCAATTGGAGACAGACCGATGGATTCAGAACATGGAGGATCACATGGAGAATAAACCTATAATCGGAAAGGATATGGCCCAACATGCTCTTCAATGCTTTGAAAGAGGTGCTGCTACTTGGTGGAGGAAGTACCAAAACATCAATGGATGGCAAGGAGTAACCACTTGGAAGCAACTTAAGTTGACTATGCTAAAGTCTCGTCTTGTGTCCCCGAATTTGAAGCCTTATGGAAATGTTATGAGGAAGTCTTGTGCATGCAAGCTTTGTGGAGAAATAGGACACAACCATAAGGAACACAAGGATGAATGCCCTAATTGTGAAGGAAGTCATCCAGTTGAAGAATGCCCAACTAGGCAGATTACTAGTTCCTTGTGTGAAGGGACTACCCACTACCCTGCTCAGTATCACATTTACCCATGGTACAAAGAACCATCCGGCAGAAGAAAGAAGCAATGAAAGGAGCCCTCATGGAGATTTTAGAAGAACCTGTGATGAAGGAAGAGGTGGAGGACACACCTGAAGAAGACCCAATTAAACCCTGCACCAAGTCATGCTATTCATGTGGAGAAGAAGGACACATCTCCCAGAATTGTTGGAATGGGGATCTAGTAGAATTCCCGACAGAGGAAGTATGACCCACAGGAAATAGAAGCCCTGATTGGAATAGAAAAGTCCAGGAAGAGAAGTATATTGGATACCAGGAAAGACCTGAGCCATATCACCTGTTTCGGGTGCAAAGAGTCAGGGCACTACTCCAGCAGTTGCCCAAAAAGGAAGCCGAGGACCCAAGGAGGCTATGTAGTCATAAGGAAACCAAGAGACTTGTTAGAAGTAATATGTTTCTTTTGTAATGAAGCAGGGAAATTTGCAAGAGATTGTCCCAAGGAGAAGGAGACTTGTGCTAAATAGTTGAGTCTGTGAGAAGTATAGTAGAAGTAGTGAGAACGTTTTTATTATTGAGGTGTTGAGTTGAGGCCTGTAATGGAAATACAGGAGATTGTAGTAATTGGAGAATCGATAAATTTATCATCCTTGGTACTGATTTGGATTTTTATGAGTTGTTACTCTATGAAGAAAGATTTTGACCATCTTTGAGGACATGAGAAATATGGTCTATGGAAGATTGGAGCATTTTAAGGGTGGTAGTACCCTGTGAGGAGATTTGACCCCTGAAAAGGGTAATGATGTTCCACGGAGTGGACTTCGGACAAAATAAGAAGGAGTTTTGTCTCGATATGTGTGATACCCCAAGAGTATGAAGGAATGACGTACTATTTGGATATAAAGGAGGTATGATGTTGGTAATATGGAGCAATGGTGACTCTTTGATGAGTCTGAGTAATCACGTTTAGTTTGGTACCAACTGAAAGAAGGAAGACAGTACAATTGGATGGATTTAAGAATTCTAGGAAATTGGATATTAGAATGATGATCAGTTGCCCCGAGGATGAGTTCAAGGTTTACAAGTGATGAGATGGGCCATAACCCACATGCCCCAGGATCTGCCAAGAATCAAGCACACTCTTGCTGAAGGAAAAATCCTGGAAGAAGTTACGATTTTGTCGGCAGACAATCTTATAGGAGTTTACGCAAAACCTGAGAGATGTGAAGAAACGATAGATGTTTTGTTTGGCTTGCAGAATCAATGGATTTATCCGAACTTGGTTCATCGACAAGAGAAATTCTGCAATGCTTGTGAGGATGACCGAGTGTTAGAATGCAAGATTCGCTAAACCGTATACAAGGTAATGATTTGGGCGCGCGATGGATTGATCACCATACCGACTTACTCTTATTATTCGCTTTGCTATGTGGGATGGTAAATCTGAGTGACTTACCTATAGTAAAGAGACGACGATCAAAACCTTGTTTAAACCTTAGAATGGTATAGGTATTTTTTTCCTTGTACACGGCAGCTGTTGCCAATCGTAGAATATACGGTGAGGTTCAACCTAGACCCATTTTCTACAGGAGAACCCATAAATTGTTGACCACCATGAGATATCGATAGTTGTTTAGTATTGGCGCCAGACTTGTCAGCTAAGAAGACCAGTCTTGGAAGAACCTTACCAAAATAAAAGGATAGAAGAATTGCGGTAAAGGTTATGCCACCACCGGAAGAGCCAGAAAAGGAATTGTCCTGAAGATCTAAGAAGACTGACACTGTCAAGAATAAGGATGGAGTATATGAGTTTGGATGGAACCGTATAATGCTTCTAAGGGTGGTAGCACTCGAGACCCCGGAGATGATTGATGGATTTTGAGAAGACCCCGACCCTAATCTATTTCTTTCTAGCCTCTCTGAATCTCGAGGACGAGATTCATTTTAAGGGTGGTAGGTTTGTAACATCCCAAAATTCTAAATTTTGGAATGTTATAATAAATAGATAGATTGATTGTTTGTTTGATTGCTGTGTGATTGACTGAAAGTGAGTGAATTGGAAACTTTTGAAAGTTAAATGAGAGGGAATAAAAGGACTTTCCCAAACTTTCACCTTTACTTTCTGATCTCCATGGATTCAAATACTTTTCAAACAAAAAACCCCGGAGTTAAGATAATATGACTTCTTCCATTTAAATAAATGAAAAGGGTTTTGAAGAGATTTGAATTTCATTTGGAAATATTTTTCAATTTCGGAAACTTCAAGCAACTCAATGATTTTCATGAGAGAAGATAAAATGACTTCTTCAAAACATATGAAATAAGAGTTGGGAGTTTAAAAGAAAACCAATTTAAAGTCCTTTTGGAAATTATTTTTCAAATTGGAGTTATTTGGGTTTTATTCAAATTATTTTTCTCCAAAAATAAAATATATGGAAATTAGGGTAACATGATTCCCTACATCAGAAAATTGGAGAGAAATAAATTTGAATTAATTTTGGTATTTTTTAAAATGATTTTATTGGGTTTTAAATAGGTCAGTAGCACTGTTTGAATTATTAGAATTTTTGTGTATTTTATTTGAAGCTAGAATAATGTTCATCGTGTAGGAAATATTTTTTTCTGAAAATTTTGATATATTATATGCCTATATAATATATTTGTTCTATTCTGTTTTTATTTGTCTGAGAAAACGTTTTATTAAAAAAACAAAAAAACCTTCTTCCGCCGAACTGGGCCGGCCCCGCCAACCGGCCAGGTCACGGCCCAGCCCGACGCCCGCGCGCCCCGTCTTCCTGGGCGGGACTCCGCCCGCCGCACGTCGCCACGCCGACATGGCCGCCGTCCCCGCCTCGGACTCCTCGCGCTGCCTCGCCTTGCCCCCTCCTCCAAGCTTCGCCCCCCCCCCTCTATATAATCCGGAGCCCTGGGCCCCGCCTCTCTCTCCTCTCCCCTCGCCGCACATCTCGCCGCCGCACTCACCAACCGCCGCCGCCGCGGATGAGTTTCGCGATTGCTGCTGCCCGCGCCGCC
>NC_041385.1:684210337-684256782 GCF_002162155.2 Triticum dicoccoides | reverse complement strand
CGCACTCCGTCAGCACCGCCGCCGCCGCACGCCACCGCGCCACCGCAGCCGTTGCCGCACCTCGCCGGACCCCACCGCCAGCCCCGACGCCCGCGCCGGAGTTCGCCGTCGGCCGCATCCGCTCCGCCGCCTGTCGCAAACTGCCGCTGCCGGTTTATTCGCCCCGAGCCGGTAAAGCCGATAAAACCGCTCGGTTTTAATTTTATTTAGTCGGTTTATCCTCTAGATCGGTTTTTCTTATATAAACCCTTTCGTTTCTGTTATTTAGCGAATGCTTTCCGTTTAGATAGTTTCGGTAAACAATTTTCGTTCGTTGCCAATTGGAAATGAACGTTCGTTATTTAGTTTTTTTTTCTGTTAAGTTTTAGTCAGGACCTATCCGTAAGTAGTTTCTTTACCGTTTAGCCCCTGATCTTCAAACCTTCGTAACTTTTTACTTGTTTATCCAAATCCAACGAAACCAACGCCCACGTCTTTGTTATGATCCCCTCTATCCAGTAAAACAACTTAAACATGTTTTTGAAAGTTTAAAATTTGTTTTTCAAACAGTTTAGTATTTGAACTTCATTTGATCGTAACTCGAGTTCTATAACTCCGTTTTAGTTGATTCTTTTTGCAAATTGAAGCTCTTGACATGAACTTTCTGATAAGGCCAAATCCACACAATTTTGGTACTGTTAGAAATTGGTTTATGTTTCAAGAGTTATTTGCTTGGTTTTGATGTTTTCCAATCTGTTTTCGTCGTTCTCCTTTGAGTGATTGCTTATGTGTGGTTACTATTGATTGCTCACGATAGATTGAACGGAGTGTGACGAATAGAACTATCAGGAGTCGAGTGCGAAGTTTCTTCATCAACAGTACAGGCAAGTTCACTCTTTGAGCATATCCCTTTCATACCCAGTTTTTATGCATTAGTTTCATCCTCAAACATTGCATGGTTAGGATTTTGATAACATGTGGGTATTGGGAAGTAGTTGGTGAGGTAGGAACCTATTACCCTGCTTATTATCAAACCCTTGGGAGTTACTTCTACGTTATGCTTATACCGCAATGCTATGCTCGTAGACGTGGTTTGGGTTTGAGTGTATTCCATGACAGATGTGAGATTGTTACTTAATGGTTCAACTTAAGGTGGCTACTTAAATACACATCTGGGTGGATTGAGGCACCTGGGGAATCCAGTGATTGCCTGTTTTTTTGGATATCTCGGGGTTTACCGTGTGATCATCCTATGGACCGCCACCCAGGCTCAAAGGGATCCTAAGATTATTCACGCTAGAAACTTCCGTGTGCAGCCACAAGCTATTATGGGCTCTAGCATAGCTGAGTAAGTTACGTGAAGCTCTTGAACAGGTAGATCAGCAGGTAGTGGGTTTTGTAGGTTTGGTATGGTCTACCCGGAGTAGAGAGTTAATGTTTCTGAAAGACTGTGTCTCGGTCATCTGTTTCTCAAACACCATGTAGTGCGAGAAATCCAACGGAGGCGATCGAGTCTTGTGGGTAAAAGTGCGCAAACCTCTGCAGAGTGTACAAACTAATCATGATTAGCCGTGTCCCCGGTTATGGACGTTTTGAGTATCTAGTACTTGGATTATCATGTGAATCTCATCATGTTACTTATAATTAATTTTGTTGGGTCTAATGATGATGCTTAATTGGGATTGAGAATGATGTCAACCATTCTCAATGTTTAACAACTACCATGATAGTTAAATAAAATTTATTCCTTTGCAGTAGGGAAAAATTGGCTTTATGCAAAACTGTAACCGTAGAGCTTTCCACCAGCCAAATATGCATGTAGTGATAGTTATTATTCATCATTGCTCTATGGTGTGAATTTGCCAGTACATTCAATGTACTGACCTACATGGCTGCAACGTCTCATGTTGCAGGATATCTTACGACGAGTAAGTGATACGTTAGGGTTACGATTTCTACACTCAACCTTGCCGTTGGTGTTGATCGGAATCCACAACCTTGTTACTTCTGCTATTTTGGATTGAGGTAATAGTATTTACGTTACTTTATACATGTGATTTACCTCTGTTATAAATCCTCGAGTACTGTGTGTGTCAGCATACCGATCCAGGGATGACACTTAAGCACAGAGACTTGACCCATTCGGGTCGGGTCGCTACATGTAAGTACAAAAATTCTTACATAAATTGGTAGACCTGAGGAATTTGTCTATTAATCATCTGAAAAAAGAATCAACCTAAAAGCACTCTCCAGTAAAAAATGGCAGCTAATCTCGTGAGCGCTAATGTTTCTGTTTTTTACAGCATGATCATAAAGACTTCACCCAAGTCTTCCCAAAGGTTCTACTTGGCACAAACACTAATTAAAACATAAAACCACATCTAACCAGAGGCTAGATGAATTATTTATTACTAAACAGGAGCAAAAAGTAAATAACAAATATAAAGTTGGGTTGCCTCCCAACAAGCGATATCGTTTAATGCCTCTAGCTAGGCATGATGATTTCAATGATGCTCACATAAAAGATAAGAATTGAAACATAAAGAGAGCATCATGAAGAATATGACTAGCACATTTAAGTCTAACCCACTTCCTATGCATAGGGATTTTGTGAGCAAATAACTTATGGGAACAATAATCAACTAGCATAGGAAGGCAAAACAAGCATAACTTCAATATTTTAAGCACATAAAGAGCAAACTTGATATTATTGTCATTCCTACAAGCATATGTTCCTCCCTCATAATAATTTTCAGTAGCATCATGAATGAATTCAACAATATAACCAGCACCTAAAGCATTCTTTTCATGATCTACAAGCATAGAAATTTTACTACTCTCCACATAAGCAAATTTATTCTCATGAATAGTAGTGGGAGCAAACTCAACAAAATAATTATCATGTGAGGCATAATCTAATAGAAAACTAAAATCATGATGAAAAGTTTCATAGTTATAATTATTCTTAATAGCATACAAGTCATCACAATAATCATCATAGATAGCAACTTTGTTCTCATAATCAATTGGAACCTCTTCCTAAATAGTGGAATCATCACTAAATAAAGTTGACACTCTTCCAAATCCACTTTCATATTCATCACAATAAGATTCAATATCCACCAAAATAGTGGGATCAATACTACCTAAAGTTGACACTCTTCCAAACCCACTTTCATCAATATAATCATCATAAATAGGAGGCATGCTTTCATCATAATAAATATTCTCATCAAAACTTGGGGGACAAAAAATATCATAATCATCAAACATAGCATCCCCAAGCTGGTGGCTTTGCATATCATTAGCATCATGGATATTCAAGGAATTCATACTAACAACAATGCAATCATGCTCATCATTCACATATTTCATGCCAAGCATTCTATGTAATTCTTCTTCTAGCACTTGAGCACAATTTTCCTTTCCATCATACTCACGAAAGATATTAAAAAGATGAAGCGTATGAGACAAACTCAAATCCATTTTTTTGTAGTTTTCTTTTATAGACTAAACTAGTGATAAAACAAGAAACAAAAAGATTTGATTGCAAGATCTAAAGATATACCTTCAAGCACTCACCTCCCTGGCAACGGCGCCACAAAAGAGCTTGATGTCTACTACACAACCTTCTTATTGTAGACGTTGTTGGGCTTGCAAGTGCACACGTTTGTAGGACAGTAGCAAATGTCCCTCAAGTGGATGACCTAAGGTTTATCAATCCGTAGGAGGTGTAGGATGAAGATGGTCTCTCTCAAATGACCTTGCAACCAAATAACAAAGAGTCTCTTGTGTCCCCAACACACCCAATACAATGGTAATTTGTATAGGTGCTCTAGTTCGGCGAAGAGATGGTGATACAAGTGCAATATGGATGGTAGATAAAGGTTTTTGTAATCTGAAAATATAAAAACAGCAAGGTAACTAATGATAAAAGTGAGCGTAAACGATATTGCAATGGTAGGAAACAAGGCCTAAGGTTCATACTTTCACTAGTGCAAGTTCTCTCAACAATAATAACATAGATAGATCATATAACAATCCCTCAACATGCAACAAAGAGTCACTCCAAAGCCACTAATAGCGGAGAACAAACAAAGAGATTATGGTAGGGTACGAAACCACCTCAAAGTTATTCTTTCGGATCAATCTATCCAAGAGTTCGTACTAGAATAACACCTTAAGACACAAATCAACCAAAACCCTAATGTCACCTAGATACTCCATTGTCACCTCAAGTATCCATGGGCATGATTATACGATATGCATCACACAATCTCAGATTCATCTATTCAACCAACACAAAGTACTTCAAAGAGTGCCCCATAGTTTCTATCGGAGAGTCAAGACGAAAATGTGTGCCAACCCCTATGCATAGGTTCATGGGCGGAACCCACAAGTTGGTCACCAAAACATACATCAAGTGGCACATGATATCCCATTGTCACCACAGATAAGCATGGCAAGACATACATCAAGTGTTCTCAAATCATTAAAGACTCAATCCGATAAGATAACTTCAAAGGGAAAACTCAATCCATTACAAGAGAGTAGAGGGGGAGAAACATTATAAGATCCAACTATAATAGCAAAGCTCGCGATACATCAAGATCGTGCCATAGAGGGAATACGAGAGAGAGAGAGAGAGATCAAACACATAGCTACTGGTACATACCCTCAGCCTCGAGGGTGAACTACTCCCTCCTCATCATGGATAGCGTCGGGATGATGAAGATGGCCACCGGTGATGGATTCCCCCTTTCGGCAGGGTGCCGGAACGGGCTCTCGAGAGGTTTTTGGTGGCTACAGAGGCTTGCAGCGGCGGAACTCCCGATCTATCTTTGTTGTCGATGTTTTTAGGGTACGTGGACTTATATAGGCGAAAGAAGTCGGTCAGGGGGTGCTCGAGGGGCCTAAGAGACAGGGGCGCATCCAGTAGGGGGGCGTGCCCTCCTATCTCCTAGCCTCCTCGAGGCTCTTCTGACGTGAACTCCAAGTCTTCCCGATCATATTCTTCCCAAAAATCATGCTCTCAATGGTTTCATTCCGTTTGGACTTCGTTTGATATTCCTTTTCCTCAAAATACTGAAACAGTCAATAAAACAGCAATATGGGCTGGGCCTCCGGTTAATAGTTTAGTCCCAAAAGTAATATAGAAGTGTATAATAAAGCTCGTAATCATTCAAAACAGATAATAAAATAGCATGAATGCTTCATAAATTATAGATACGTTGGAGACGTATCACTATGATCTGCGTAGGTGCTTTCTGTCGTACTAGCATTACTCCACACTTCAAGCTAAGCAACACAACACTCAAAATTCAAAGGCTTAGTTGTTCAAATATGATTATGATATGATACTGATATTAGTTAAAAGACACATTTAATTGGTTAGCTAAAGGTCCCACTTGAGTTTCGAAATGCATGTCGCGACATATAGAGAGACGGCAGAATTGCATTTCTTTGTCACTTGTTGACTATACTTTCTTGTCCATACCAAATCTTAGTTATTATTTCAAAGCAAACATCGGTTGCTAACTACCCTTTGCGCGGTTTGCAGCTTCAGATCTGCCATCCCACTGCCGCGGTCAACATTGTACTCATCATGCTTATGGTTTCCCCATTTTGTGATGACCACGATCAGCCTACGTGGTTCGTGTCGTAATAGCACTACTCCACCCATCGAGCTAAACAAGCTTAGTTGTAAAAATTCATATCTGATATTATACTGATATTAGTAAAACCGAGAGATGTTTAATTGGTCAGCTAAATGTTCCTACTTTAGTTTTGAAATGCATGTATGCCACATATGGAGAGACCGGAAAGAATAGTATTTATCTGTGCGCTCTGGTTCATCATGGGTGGCCAACCGACATTGTATTGAAAGACTTGTAATATCTTCAATCTGCTTGCTCTTCTGCTCTTCTTTAAGATGATCCTCTTCTCTGACGGTCGACTGGTCACGTCGAGTTGCTCTCCCTTAGTATATTTTGAATCTGTCAGGTCAGGTCGACTTGTTCTTCTTTACTATATGTAGAAGCTGTCATCTGCGAAGTGTCATCACTTCTGGAGCTCTCATATTTTGAGTAGTAGGCCACATTATATTAATGCACACACCAAATTATAGCATGCATGGCATCTCTTAAAAGAATTGCAAAGATAGGACAAAGGGGTTTACAGGGAGGCAATATTGGATTAGAATCACTTCTGCATTACAAAGATAATCTCACTTGTTTTTATGCTTTCATGCATGTCAGATATTGAACATTATCAAAATGAATATGAGAATGGGCGCACGAGAGGAATATTGCGGAACAATCCACTGTCTAACAAACTTGGCATGGTGGAGGATGGCCTATCTTATTCACCCATCAAGGCGCTTGCTCTAATATGGCAAGGTTGTATTGGTCGCACATATTTTTCATCTGACCTCTTGCATTACTTCTACTTTGTTACACCATCTGCTTAGTGTAAGCATCATATATGAGTATATGCCATACCTATCCATTTTCTGTACCTATTCCATGTGTCGTCACACTATGTTTTTCCAATCAAATGTTGTTCTTTCGTAATAGATGTCCAAAAGGAAGAGTGTGAGTGCAGATCCTCAAGGAGTACAAACTAGGTATTTGGAAAAAGTAGTGATACCTGTAAAATCAGATAGATTAGCAGCCACAGAAAACACAGGCCCAACTGTACCACACTTTACCCCTACTCCAGTGGCCAAACCCCTATTAGAACTGCTGAGAGCCCAGCGCCAGGTACTGTCTATGATATCAATTCAAAATTTGAACTCCTAAATTTCTGCATCTGCCTTACCTTCTCTCTTGTATGAAAACTAATTTCAGATGAATCTCCTTGCTCAAAGGATCATACGATCTCACAACAATATTGGGCTCTACATTGCTCTTGTCAGTACCTCTCTCCCTTTTGCCTTGTAACGCTATACTTAATTAATTGCTACTCCCTCCGTTCCTTTATATAAGGTGTATTTGTTTTTTGATAAAATTTCAGAATGTAAGGTGTATTTATTCTAATTCCTCTTAATTCCCTTGTTAGCCCCCCGGGAAAATGGAAAGTATATCTCTCCCGATTGTCTATATCTCTCCTTATAGCAATAGACGGAAAATATCTCTCTATTGATTGGATGTATCTCTTACTTTTCTAGGCTAACTGATTTACTTGACACTAATCAACAAATTTGCCAAGGGTAATTTCGTCATTACTTGTCTATAATTATGTGCCTTGGTCACCGTGCCGAAAATAATACACCTTAGATATAGGAACAGAGGGAGTATTTGATTATGTATGATCAGTCTGCACCTGAGCTTCATTATCCTCTGTTTCTTCCAATATTATTTGATCTAGATTTACTCTTTGCAAAATGTAGAATAATGACAACGCTTATAAAGAATTTTCTTTGGGGAATTTATTGAATTATCCTTCCATCAACATGGAGAAGGGCTTTGTCCAGCCCGTGTTAACATGTAATGTAAGTTCATCCTTCTCAAGCCTTCAAACTTTGTTCTAGTATAGATTTGGATAGGCATCATTTCCTCCACTGCTGTTTGCTTTGCTGTTTACATCTGATTGGATGTTTGCAACAACTACCAAATTCAAATTGTAGTTGTAAAAACATGTTCCTTATGCAGAACAGATCCATCTATTTGCTTATATAATTGTGAAACCTGTTACATGTCTCCTTGTTTCTCTTTCATAGTTGTATCTCTTATGCCAGGCAGAACTTTAGGGAAGATAGTGAGCCAAACCATCTTGAGGACAGTGAGATGACCCCAAGGTCCTGTGTTGATGAAGGCAGTGAGTTGAAGCTACTCACCAGCAGGTGTGAGACAACCTCTATGCAGTCGCTGCCTCAATCAATTCGACTTCTTCAGTCTCAACTTAAAGCGGAAAGGCTTGCTTCAGCTCAGCTCCAACTTGAAGTCAAAGATGTAATGAAGATGTCAGAGGACTGCCTTGCGCACCATCATGCCATACAACTACGGGTGATGCATCTATCGTTGACACAACTGAGGTCTAATCAGCTTGTTCAGCTATTTGGGGGGCTCGACTTGGCCAGGCCTAGTGCCTTCTGAAGTGCTCTCAGTTTTGTATATTCTTTTGTCGGCGCATTTATTTGCGCTGGTGGCGAACTTTGATGCCCAGTGGATGTAATATGTGTAATAGTTGTAATAGCCTAGCGTAAGTTTGCTTCTTATTTACTTCCTTGTTGTCTTGTTTATTTGTTTGCTTGTAGTCAGTGTAGTTCTTTTTCCGCGGTTTGCTAGTGGCCGCAATAACCTATTTTTTGAAACTAGGCCACAATAACCATGGGCTACATATTTACTATAGTGACACTGGGCCTCCTACGGGCCATAGAAACAATGGGCCTTCTACAGGCCATATCATCTATTGGCCAAACATGGGCCAATAACAGACCACATTATGGCCGTAAACGGGCTAGAGTTGGAATCGTCCGTTCATGGGCCGACCATAATGGGTCGTCATTAATAGGTTGTATTTTATGACGCTATGAAAACGGCCCAACGTATTAACGGGCCACAAATGGGATGACTATAACCACAGGCTGAATTTGGCCCACAAGCAGAAAATGGCAGTAACGGGCCGTTAGTAACCGAATGCTGGAAATGAGCCCAAGAATAAATGGGCCCTGAGAAGGCCAAAAGATAACATGGCCTGGAAACAACCCAATGGAATAATGGGTCGTTAATGGGTATAAAGTGATACACTGTTCATTACGGGCCAGTTTCACCACGGGCCGTTAATGGGCCAAGAGTTACAAAGGGCCTCATATGGGCCGAAAGACGTCATGGGCCATACATGGGCCGAAAGTTAAAACGGGCTGGAATCGTATTGGACGGCCCAGATGACGCTACTGGGCCTAATTCGGATAGGCTGTAACGGGCCCTGTGTTAGCGGGTTGTAAATGGGCTATATGCGAACATGCCGTTAACAGGCTTTCCGTGGGCCGGGCCGCCACCTTTTGACCAAGTCAAATGGGCCGGCCTTTTCACAGGAATGGGCCTCTGTTGGGCCGTGCCACGTGTCGATGTATAATAGGCGCCTTCGGTCCAATGAGTGGATGACATCTGTCCCAATGGTGAGACAACACGTGTTTCCTCCAGCCAATGATGATTTTACACGTGGAAAATCCCCATTGGTCGGGGCTGTTAACGGGTTATCGGATCCAAAACCGGACCCGATAGCTTAACGGTGTTCCATTATGGTGGATGGCACGTGTCAGTCACCCTTGACGAAAGCACTTCTAGGACGCGCGATTTATCGTCATGGAAGTGGACACTTCCGTGATGATAATTTTGGAACACTTCTACGACAACAGAGGTATGCCTATCTTGATTCTGTCATAAAATCGTCATGGATGTACATGCATGACAAAAAACGCGATCTACTATGACAAACACGTATCATCACGAAAGTGTATTTTTTTGTAGTGGTACTAGGTACTCTAGTTGGTGATAGACATCTCCCCAAGAATGAAGATATGCAATGAATTCCAAAAGAAATCTTCCCTTAGGACTTAGCTCTCTCCCCCTGAATCTGACATTGGATTATGGGAGAAGATAGGGAAAGGAAATTAGAGCAAACAAGAAAACAGCCAGAGCAAGATAAAATCATAACATATACTATCATGTCTTTCCCCTCTTGAGACATGAGATAACTTTCCATGAGACAACTTTCCTCTTAAGAATAAGAAGCATCAGGAGAAGCTAGGAGTGCATTCTCTCTTATGTGATAAGCTTTGATGTGCACTCTCTCCCCCTTGGACATAAATTTCCAAGAAGGGTCTTCTGGAGCATGAGTCAAGTAGGTTTGGTCCTTGAGTCACAGTACAAAGCAACATGTAATATAGGATGCTGGTAGAGGATAAGTTTCATAGAGTGGAGCTGGAACAAATATGCAGGATGCAAATGACACGGTTTTTATTTCGGTATTGAAATCGGTAGCACCAAGTTGTGACTTGCGGTGGCACCGAGATGGTTCGGTTAGGCCAAAGTAAATAAACTGGTGAGGCCGAGTTCAATTCAGAGAGAAAACACTTGTCACCTCAGCTCCCTTAGGCAATTAAGATCTCGCAAGGATATGCAAGGAATTGGGTGCATGGAAATGCAGAAAATAATAGAGAAAATAAAATAAATTTAGATGAACTTTTTTTTTGAAAGGGGAACTAGCATGAAAGGGACAAATGCAAGAGCACAAAGAAACAACAGAGAACTTCATCTAGAGTTGCTCGGCGATAAAGTCACCTATGTTAGAGTATATTGACTTAGGAGTCAAGTGAAGACACTTGATCAGAGGTCATACTCATTGTTTAAGCTCAAAATGGGGTTGCCATTTTTCGTTCAAGCATTTTGATGTATTCACATATTGTTGAGTTGCTTTGACCCATGTCTTGGGGTAAAGCTTCTCTAAGATGGAATGACATACCTTGGGTGGTGGTGTTAAACTTGGTCATGTAGTTGAACTTGTGTAGGGTGCTCAAGTTGATGTAGATTATCAAGAGTTGGGAGCACCACTTGTAGTTGAAGTTCATCTTCCTACATGGGTTAGTCTTTAAAGTAAGAGCACTTCTATATCCAAAATGACAATCATGAAATTTGATACCAATTGAAATTTGATATAAAGAAAGTGTCAAAGGATATATTGAAAGGATTCTCGCTTCCTTATCTGCAACCACCATATTGTAGAGACTTGGAGATGTAGAGATTGCTTAGAATATGATTGAGTTACAATCTCATAGAGTTGGGTTCATCTAAGTACCTACAAGGGTTAGATAGCATGCAAGAGTGCAAGAATATCCAAGACATATGATCATCATCATAAGAGAAATATATAGGATTAGTCAAGGTAAGGCTCATGCCTTCCATGTATCCACATGGAGTTTCTACTCCAAGATTGAGGCATCAATGATGTTCAATTCACCTCTCAACCTGCAAAACACTTTCTCATAAAGTGATTTTGTGAATATATCCGCCAATTGCTTATCGGTACGAACATGCTTAAGTTTGATATCTCCCTTAGCAACATGATCTCGAATGAAAGGATGACGAACTTCAATATGCTTGGTTCGAGAATGTTGCACGAGATTATGAGCAATCTTAATGGCACTCTCATTGTCACAAAGCAAAGGAACATGTTTCACATATATCCCATAATCTTTAAGAGTTTGGGTCATCCAAAGTAATGGAGCACAACATGAACCGGCGGCAATGTATTCCACTTCGGCGGTGGATAAGGATACCAAGTTTTTTTTCTTGGAGGACCAAGACACAAGAGATCTACCAAGAAATTGACAAGTACCCGAAGTGGACTTTCTATCAACTTTGTCATCGGCACAGTCCGAATCGGAGTATCCAACAAGATTAAAAGAAGACCTCTTAGGATACCAAATGCCAAAATTTGGTGTATGTATTAAGTATCTTACTATCCTTTTCACAGCCTTAAGATGACATTCTTTGGGGCCGCTTGATATCGTGCACACATGCACACACTTAGCATGATATCGGGACGGGAGGCACATAGATATAACAATGAACCAATCATAGAGTTGTAAACCTTTTGGTCAACTGGTTCACCATCCTTTGTCAAGTCAAGATATCCACTAGTAGGCATGGGGGTATTCATACCTTTGCATTCTTGCATGTTGAACTTCTTGAATAAGTCCTTGGTATACTTTGTTTGAGAGATAAGGGTTCCCTCCTTAGTTTGTTTGATTTGCAAACCAAGAAAGAACTTGAGTTCACTCATCATAGACATCTCAAACTTCTCCGACATAATCTTTCCAAACTTTTCACTAAAATGAGGGCTAGCTGAACCAAATATGATATCATCAACATAAATTTGGCACACAAATAATTCTCCATTAACCCTTTTAGAAAAGAGTGTAGAATCAATTTTACCAATTTCAAACCCTTTTTCAAGAAGAAACTTAGTCAAGCATTTATACTAAGCTCTAGGAGCTTTCTTAAGACCATAAAGAGCTTTGTGGAGTGTGTGAACATGGTCGGGTTTCTTAGGATTAACAAAGCTAGGAGGTTGTTTAACATACACTTCCTCCTCTATTTCTCCATTAAGAAAAGCACTTTGATGTCCATTTGGAATAAGGTAATGTCATGATGATTGGCATAAGCAAGTAAGTTGTGAATGGACTCAAGTCTAGCAATAGGGGCATATGTCTCATCATAGTCCATACCTTCAACTTGAGTGTAGCCTTGAGCAACGAGACGAGCCTTGTTGCGTACAACTTGTACATCTTCATCTTGCATGTTCTGGAAGACCCATTTGGTTCCGATGACATTGTGCTTCTCATCGGGCTTTTCAACCAACGTCCACTCTTAGTTCCTATCAAAGTTGTGTAGCTCTTCATGCATGGCATTTATCCAATCCGGATCTTCCAATGCTTCTTCAACCTTCATAGGTTCAATGCTAGAAATGAATGAGTAATGTTCACAAAAATTAGCCAAACAAGTTTTAGAGCGAGTAATTCTCCCAGTTTGAATGTCATCAAAGATTTGTTCGACATGATGATCTCTTGAGACTCTTGCTCGAACTCATGAGAGCTTTTGTTTGGGTCGGGGTGGAACATCCTCTGCATTGTCTTGTTCTTCCTCTTGTCTTTCTTCGTGGTTGTTGGGATTGTTGTTCTCCCATGGAGGTGGATAAGGAGGTCATCGAGGTTCATCTTATTGTACATCCTCGTTTTCATCGTCTTGATGTGTCCCACTCGTGGATGCCTCCGAGTCAACTTGTGGTTCACCTTGGGGTGAAGTTGAGGCTTCCACTTGGACAGACGAGGTACTCTCCTTCACCTCCATTGGGCAAATCTTGCCAATAGACAACTCTTGGATTGTTTCTGAAGGATCTTTGTCACCTACATCAATTGGCAGTTTCTCTATGTTACGAGCCGTTAGATTCATCAAACTTCACATCTACTGTCTCTTCAACCTTTCAGGTGAAATTGTTGTAGACATGGTAAGTATGAGAGTTTGAGCCATAACAGAGTAGAAAACCTTCATGAGATTTAGGAGCAAATTTTGAATGGTGATGCTTATTAAGAATGTAGCACTTTGAGACGAATACCCTAAAGTATCCAACTTGGGGTTTGTTACCGGTGAGAAGCTCGTATGTTGTCTTGCTGAGTAGCTTGTGAAGATATATACGATTCCTTGCATGACAAGCTGTCTCAACCGCTTCCGCCCAAAAGTGTTTTGGCGTCTTGTACTCATCAAGCATCATTCTCGCCATTTCGATGAGCATCTAGTTCTTTTTCTCAACAACTCCATTTTGTTGAGATGTGTACTTAGCCGAGAACTCATGTGAAATCCCTTCTTTGTCAAGAAGTGTCCACATTGGCATTCTTGAACTCTGTTCCGTTGTCGCTGTGAACCTTCTTGATCTTCACTACAAATTGGTTTTGGGCCTTCCTAGCGAAGTTTTTGAAGATCTTTTAGACCTGTGATTTATCATCAAGAAAGAACACCCACATAAATCTTGAAAAATCATCAACAATGACTAGTCCAAATGAGTTACCACCGAGACTCTTGTAGGCGTTGGGACCGAAAAGATCCATATGAAGTAGCTCGAGCGGTCTCCTCACGGTCATGATGTTCTTCACGGGGTGACTTCCTCCAACCTGTTTTCCTGCTTGGCAAGCACTTCAAAGTCTATCCTTGTCAAATATGACATCTTTAACACCAAGGATATGATCACCTTTAATAAGCTTGTCAAGGTTTTGCATGCCCACATGACCTAACCGTCTATGCCATAACCAGCCTTTAGATGATTTAGCAATTAAGCAAGTTCTAGGTTGAGCCTTTTTAGTGAAATCAACAATGTATAGATCACCTCTACGTATGTCGGTAAAGACCATTTTATGATTATCTCTTCGAAACACTTGGCAATCTACTTTAGTAAATAGGACATTGAATCCAAAGTCAGCTATTCTAGATACAGAAAGTAGATTGTAGCCAAGAGATTGAACGAGCATAACATTTTGTATGGAGTTGTCGTGTGAGATGGCCACCTTACCAAGGTCAACCACCTTACCCTTTGAGTTATCACCGAAAGTGACATACTTTCGAGGGCCGTCGTTTTCAGCAAGCTCACGAAACATATCTTTGTCTCCATTCATGTGATCGGTACATCCACTATCAAGGAACCATCCTTTCCTCCAGCCATGTAGCCGCGAAGGTTAGCCATAAGACCAAAGTGTCTCATAGACTCTTCAAGATCAAGATCACTATCATCATCCTCATCATAGTATCCATGTTCAACATCGTCTTGCAAATGATCATTTCCTAGAGAGAGTGATTCATTAGATATATGATTTTGAAAATGTTCATCTTTATGAATTCTAATAGCTTTGGAAATGATATTGCTAATAATTCCAACGTCTCCTTTGGAATGCATAAGATCACGAAGCTCAAATAAAAAATCTCCAAACCTAGGATCATCGGAATTATCTTACTCAAAGCAATAGATTTATGGAGAATCTCATCTACGTTTTTCAAGGAATAGTCCGGAAATCGTTCCTCAAGAAATCTCCATATAGTATAAGCACAATCAAGAGTTGGCAAGTGACCAATCAAATTTCTAGGCAAACCTCTAGTGATAAGATTGATAGTTCTAAGATTGTGAATCATGTTAAGAGACTCATCATGGGTAGGATGCAAGGGGTCGACAAGGGGTTCACAAGGAGTAGTAATGTACTTGTTCTAGTGATATTCATGAAAAATTCCAAGCATCTCATTTTTCCACTCACTAAAGAACTCTCCATCAAGCATAGGCACTCTACGTCTAAGACTCCCCAACATAGACTCATCCATCTTCCTCCAATGGTGATTAAACCAAAGCAATGGAGACCAAAGCTCTGATACCAATTGAAAGGATCGAGAAGAGGTGTCTAGAGGGGGGTGATTAGACCCTCAACAAATAAACATAGCAGTTTTAAGTTTTTCAAGTTGAGGTTGGAAATTAGCATAATTTCAAACATTCACAATACAATTCAAGCAAGCATGCAAAGAGTAGATGAGCAGCGGAAAGTAAAGCATGCAACTTGCAAGAAAGTAATGAGATGTGATTGGAGTGCGCAAACGCAATTGAAGAAATAGAGATTTGGTGTGGTTCCGATAGGTGGTGCTATTGTACATCCATGTTGGTGGAGACTTCAACCCACACGAAGGGTAACGGTTGTGCGAGTCCAAGGAGGGCTCCACCCACGAAGGGTCCACGAAGAAGCAACCTTGTCTATCCCACCATGACCATCGCCCACGAAGGACTTGCATCACTTGGGTAGATCTTCATGAAGTAGGCGATCTCCTTGCCCTTAGAAACTCCTTGGTTCAACTCCACAATCTTGATAGAGGCTCCCAAGTGACACCTAACCAATCTAGGAGACACCACTCTCCAAAAGGTAATAGATGGTGTGTTGATGATGAACTCCTTCCTCTTGTGCTTCAAATGATAGTCTCCCCAACACTAAACTCTCTCACACAAATTTGAGTATGGTGGAAAGATGATTTGAGTGGAAAGCAACTTGGGGAAGGCTAGAGATCAAGATTCTTGTGGTTGGAATGGAATATCTTGGTCTCAACACATGATTAGGTGGTTCTCTCTCAGAAAATGAATGCTGGAAGTGTAGGAAGGTTCTGATGGCTCTCTCCACGAATGAAGAATGGGTGGAGGGGTATATATAGCCTCCACACAAAATCTAGCTGTTACACACAGATTCCTAAACGCGGTGAGACTGAATGGTAAAACTCGGTCAGACCGATTCATGACAAAATGTGAATGTTAAAGTTTTCAGTGGGACCGATGTGCAGGGGTTAGGGTAAAACCTCAACTCGGTTTGACCGATTACTCAAACTCGGTGAGACCGATTTTGGTAAAGAGCAAACAGAGGATTGGTCAAGCAAACTTGTTGGGGCGGATTGCACAAACTCGG
The DNA here is from genome assembly GCF_002162155.2 of Triticum dicoccoides. Classification (NCBI taxonomy): domain Eukaryota; kingdom Viridiplantae; phylum Streptophyta; class Magnoliopsida; order Poales; family Poaceae; genus Triticum; species Triticum dicoccoides. The sequence continues at coordinate 684,240,821 of NC_041385.1, read as the reverse complement.
TGGGACCGAAATTGTTGTAACAGACAACAGGGAATTTGCAAGCCCATCTCGATGAGACCGAGATCCCATCGGTGAGACCGAACTGATTAGGGTTTTGCAGTGGGTATGTCAAACTGAACTCGGTGGCGCTGGATATATCAAACTGGTGGGGATGAGTTTGACTTTTGGGTTTAGGACATATGTGGATATGAGAAAGTGGTTGAGGGCTTTGGAGCATATCACTAAGCACTTTGAGCAAGCAAGCCATTAAGCAACACCTCATCCCCTTTTAATAGTATTGGCTTTCCTATGGATTCAATGTGATCTTGGATCACTAAAATGAAAATGCAGAGTCTTGAGCTTTTTCCAATGTTTGTCCTTAGCATCTTGAAGGGGTTCCACATCCTCTTGTCCATGTCCATGCCAGTCCAATGTTGAACTTATCTAAAATATACTAGGTAGAAATATTAGTCCAACAAGAGATATGTTGCATTAATTACCAAAATCACCCACGGAGCACTTGTGCTTTCAACCCGCCACCATCCTGGGTGCCGCCAATGACCATCACCTCCGTGTAGACGCCAGCCTCGAGCGCGTTAGCAGAGGCGTCACTGGCGACAGGAGGGAGTGGGTCATCGACGACCACCACGTCGTTGGGGAAGTCGTCGGTGGTGGCTGCATCGGCAAGGGAGAGCTTGCCGAAGAGGTCGTCGAGGCCGCTCGTGGGGGAGGCGGCCCCTGCATCAGGCGATGCGCCGGTGTTGGCGCAGGCGGGCGCATCGGGCTGGCTGATCAAACCAGCCGCGACGTGCTCGCCGAAGAGGTAGAGGGTTCTTGTCTAGAACGTGTGTTCGACCGATGTCGTGGATGGCCCCATGGTGGCCGCCAACTGTCGTGGTAATCTCACGTCAGATGCCAGGGGGTGGCTTATCATGGATGGGGCCAAAAGAATGTCGTCCGGTCCTAGAGGCGGGAGTGAGCACGAGCTCGGGCGGACACGAGACGTACCCAGGTTCAGGGCTCTCCAAAGAGATGAAACCCCTACTCCTGCTCTACGGGGTCACCGCATGATGACTATGATCAATATGAGTACAAGGGTGCTCCTTGAGCTGTGTGGCCAGAGGAGGAAGAAGGGCATGGCTAGATCTCCTCTCCTTAGCTATGGTGTCTTGGAACTGAGGTTGGTACCCTTTGCATGGGTGATCCCTGGGAGGTTTTATAGGCCAACCCCCCAGCGTTACAACGGTAATATGGCCGGGTGTAGGACCCGACTATCAGCGTCTACGGTCGCCAGGTTCTTCGCCGACTATTGGGGGGCCCCTCTGGAGGGACCATGGCTGCCAGGAATCCGGTCGACAGGTGGGGCCCGCCATCTGCGGGCCCCGTTGACGGCTCTTCGCTGTAGTGCCGCCCGTGCTTACGCAGCCCATGTAGGGCGCTACATGGCTATAGTGCCATGCCGGGCGGGTCGGCGGCTGCCCGGCAGCACTTACTGTAGCCATGCTCGGCCAGGATTTGGGGAGGGTGTCGGTGTCAAAACGGCGGATCTCGGGTAGGGGGCCCCGAACTGTGCGTCTAAGGTTGATGGTAACAGGAGGCGGGGGACCTGATGTTTACCCAGGTTCGGGCCCTCTCTATGGAGGTAATACCCTACTTCCTGCTTGATTGATCTTGATGAATATGAGTATTACAAGAGTTGATCTACCATGAGATCGTAATGGCTAAAACCCTAGAATTCTAGCATGTATGATTATGACTGCCTCTACGGACTAAGTCCTCCGAATTATATAGACACCGGAGGGGGCTAGGGTTGTACAAAGTCGGTTACAGAGAAAGGAATCTTCATATCTAGTCCCCAAGCTTGCCTTCCACGCCAAGGAGAGTCCCATCGGGACACGGGAGAGAGTCTTCTATCTTGTATCTTCACGGCCCAATAGTCCGGCCCATGTTACGTAGTCTGGCTGTCCGAGGACCCCTTAATCCAGGACTCCCTCGGTAGCCCCTGAATCAGGCTTCAATGACGAGGTGTCCGGCGTGTAGATTGTCTCCGACATTGCAAGGCTGGTTCCTCCTCCGAATTCTCCAAAGCATCCTTCGAATACAGAAAATGTGTCTGGCTCTGCAAAACAAGTACCACACACAATCATAGAGAGTATAGTATTTCACGAGTCCAATCCACTGACAACTTTTTGTAGCGTGACATCACGTCTCTGCCCGGCCATTATTCGAACTATTTTTTAGCCTGCCACTCCATATTTCGAGATGCGGTTTCATTGGCACGTCTTGTCAAAGCAGAGATCATGTCCCCTTACTTTGGGATTCTCATCAATACGGGTGTGGGTAACCCAACCGTTCCACCTGCACGGCCCTTGGGGAATAAGTGAGTTTTAAGGTGAGTGGAGAGGCGCTTGATATTCATTGCCTTTATAAAGAGATAAGGATTGACCCCTTTCACCCACGCCTTCTCTCTTCTCTGCCTCCCCCATTCTCTAGCACCAGCACCCAAGTTCTCATCTTTTCCACCCCAAGAAAGCACTCCAACCATGTCCGGATCCAGAGCGCAGGGCAAGTGGATGGTCTTCTCCGTCAGGGAGAAGGACATTACACAGCTCCGGGAGGCTGGGTATTTAGCCAAGGAAATCGCCCACCAGCTTCCATCCAAGGGACAGATCGTCCCCACATCGGAACCCCATGAGAGGGTAGCATTCATCCCCTGCTTCGTCCGCGGGCTGGGATTTCCTCTCCACCCATTCTTCTGTGGACTCATGTTCTACTATGGGCTAGATTTCCATGATCTAGCCCCAAATTTGTTCCTCAACATCTCGGCATTCATTGTTGTGTGTGAGGCTTTCCTCCGCACCTCACCCCACTTCGGATTGTGGTTAAAGATCTTTAATGTGAAGCCGAAGGTGGTGAGTGGCCAACATGCAGAGTGCGGAGGCGCCATGGTGAGAAAGATGCCCAATGTCACATGGCCCAAAGGCTCCTTCGTGGAGACCATCAAAGGGTGGTAGAAATCGTGGTTCTATATCACAGAGTTGCGCGGCACCACCTGGGCCGCGGCTCCTGAATTCTAGTCCGGAGCCCCTATGCGGCTCACCTCTTGTCCAGAGAAGGGCCTGGGCTAGTCTTCGTCAGACGAGCTGACAGTTCTTCAGATGCGCATCAGGAGCATGATAGACAAGAATATCAAGCTCGTCAATGTGATCCAGGTAATGCTTATTCGCCGGATCCTTTCGTGCCAAAGTCGGACGTGCCATTTGTGGGAGTACGATCCGGCCAAGCACCAGACCTTGCTGCAGTTCTTCGGCACTATGCACGAAGACATCTGGAAGGTGCTTTTCAAGTCCAGCGAGAAGTGGCCGGAAACCACCCGCTAGTCCCGCTAGTCCGGACACCACCCGCTAGTCCCGCTAGGACCGTGGGCATGATTTGGCCCATCCCGCTAGTCAGGTAAGTTTTTTCATGTTTTCAAGGTGTATTCTTTACTCGCATACTCAAGGAAGATGCCTAAGACTCCCTACTGATTGTCTCAGGGCTGGACAAAGAAGGCGGAGTGGATTCATTGTCCGGCTCCGCTGCCCGAAGACCCAACAATTCCACTTCTAATGAAGATGCTAGTTCAGGCGCCCTATCAAGCGCCGGAGAAGAAGGCCAAGGGGACCAGAGGTGGCCTCCGTCGCAAGGGTGCTTCTGACATGACATCCGAAGACACCAAGACTCACTCCTCCTCCGCTGAGGACGAAGAGGAGGAGGAAAGCAACTCTCCCCCTGAGGGGGGAAGGAATAAGAGGGTGGCCTCCACAAATTTGGAGGCAGAGGCGTCTAAGAGGGGGAAAGGTTCCTTCGCGGATAACTCCATGTGGGACGTCGACAATAGCCCAGAGCGATGCCCCCGAGACAAGCCCCTGGCCGAATTGTGAGTACTCAAAAACCCAGACGCATTCATACATCTGGCCTCTCTACTTCATAGTCTTAATCATGTTGACTCATGCATTTGCAGTCCGGCTCGGTCCGCCTTCAAGCGATCCTCATCTCTGGGGGATTCGCTGGACCCGAAGGCGATGGACAGCGGGTCCCTTCCGGTGGCGTCCTCTCCCAAGGACATGGATGACACCGAGGTGTTGTCCCGAAGGATCCCAGGCCAGGGAGAGGCTCAGGAGGTTGTCAAGGCGGCATCGGAGGGTGAAACCTCAGCCGCCGGACACATGGGAGAGCAAATCCCCATGAAGACTGGCGATGGGGGCCATATCCAATTCGGCACCCAGCTGAATACAAATCTGAAGACCTATACGGCTCCGGAATCAGGCAAGCAGCCTCTTTCAAATGAAGGTGGTGCACCTATTCCACCGGTGACCTCTGTCCATCCAGAGGCACCGGATAATTTGCTGGAAGTGCTGAAAGGCGCTTCCATTGTTGCGGAACACCGTATCCTTATGGGTACGGTGGTTGAGAAGTTGTAGTCCGTTAAGAGCGGACTGACCGACGCCTGTACCAGCCTTCTAACAGGTTTTGAGGTGAGCAACACAATTATATAAAAAGAATGTCATAGTATAGACAGTAACCCCTAAGACTCTGTCCGGTGTTTGGAAAGAAAAGCCGAACAGAGGATCAAATAATTTTCGCAAGAGACTAACCTGACATGTCTATATGAATAAGCAGGCGTCGTTGCTAGCTGCGACCTCTCATGCTGCTGAGGTCTCCGGACTGAAGCAGAGTCTGGAGCAGACCGAGGAAGGGCTCAGCCGTGTGAAAAAACAGCTGGAAGACAATCAAGGTATGCAATAACCTTGTCTATATTTAGGAAGGATGAATGATTTGTGCTGACTAAAGTGTCGTGATATTTATTAGGAGCGGCGACCGAGGTGAGACCCTCAAGAAGGTGTTGGCCGAGGCCGAGGAGAGAGCAGCCAAGGAACAAGCCACCCATGAAAAGCCTGAGGCCAGGGTCAGGTGAGGTCCAGCAGGAGCTCTAGGACGCCGTGAAGAAATGCGAGTCCTTGGAGCGCATCATTGCGGATCAAGAGTCTGAACTTGCCAAGGCCCGCCAAAGCACACACGATGCCCGGGTTGAAGCCCAGGGCGCCCTTCAGGAATTCCAGGAGGCCAGAAAAAACACGGCGGGTATGGCCTTTATTATGCAGAGCAAATATGTGAAGAAAAGGTTCCTCTTACTGACCTGAATTTGGAGTTCTCCAGTGGCGTTTGCGGATCTACCGCGCAACATTTCAGATGCTGTAGAGTTCTTCCGAGCCGAAGAGGGGAGCTCCACGGAGAAGCTGTTTTGGTCGCAATACCTTGGACCAGAACATCCGATGCCCTTTAGCGATCAGCTAAAACAGCTGGTCGAACTGCATAGGGTGGACGGACTAGCCATGAAGGATTTAATATTCCGGCTATGGCCTGCCGAAGTCATACTCAGCAGCTACTTCGGGCTCGTGAAGCGGCTGGTCTATGCCTGCCCTCGGCTTGATGCCATTAAGCGGTCGGTTTGCATCAAAGGCGCGTGAATGGCCTTCGCCCCAAGTCAAGATGCATTGGGTGAAGATGGACGCCATGAAGCTTGTGACTGAGGGACCACCCGTGGCCAAGGAGCACCGTATGCCCGAGCTGTATTTTGACAATGTCTTGGGGGGATCCCGCATTGTGGCGGGGCAGTGTTCAAAAGATGTTATCTTTGAATGAAGTCATTCATATTGTCCCTTCCTGTATTATGAAACAGAACCATTATGTAATGTAATGCCTATTATTTAAAATTTTACCTCCTCTACGGCCGTTTTGTTAAATCTGAGAGCTGGCCAGTCATCGGCTTCAGCCCCCACGTAGGTACTACGGGGGTGTTCGGGATGAATCTAAACACTATTTATCCAAAGGTTTGGTCCTTGAAGGAGATGTTTAGCGCAACAAACCAGGCAATTGGACTATGTGGCTTTATCACCCTCACTTAGCAATAGAAGTTTGACAAATAAAAATTTAGGCGCAGCCCCTAGTATTCGTAAGTCCAAGCTTGGGGTACTGTAAAAACCTGATCGGATAAAAACCGATTCATCACATAATGTGGAAGAAATCGCTAAAGATTTGTAACCTCTCGAATAGCTGACCGGATCATGCCACATCATGACAGTCACTTTTCGGCTTTCTCTACTGAGGTCCTCATCCGAATAAACCAGGATACAATCGTAGTAGTTCTCCCTTTATATAGCAGAACGTAAGTGAGGGAGTCCTGGATTAGGGGGTCCTCGGACAGCCGGACTATATACATATGCCGGACTGTTGGGTTATGAAGATACAAGATAGAAGACTTTGTCCTGTGTCCGGATGGGACTCTCCTCTGCGTGGATGGCAAGCCTGGCAATTCGGATATGTAGATTCCTTTCTCTATAACCGACTCTGTGTAACCCTAGCCCCCTCCGGTGTCTATATAAACCGGAGGGATCAGTCCGTAGGACAAGAACAATCATAATCATAGGCTAGCTTCTAGGGTTTAGCCATTACGATCTCGTGGTAGATCAACTCTTGTAATACTCATATTCATCAAGATCAATCAAGCAGGAAGTAGGGTATTACCTCCATAGAGAGGGCCCGAACCTGGGTAAACATTGTGTCCCCCGCCTCCTGTTACCATTAGTCTTAGATGCACAATTCGAGACCCCCTACCCAAGATCCGCCGGTTTTGACACCGACATTGGTGCTTTCATTGAGAGTTCTGATGCGTCGTCACCAGAAGGCTTGATTGCTCCTTCAATCATCTACAACAATGCAGTCTAGGAGGAGGTCTTTCTCCCCAGACAGATCTTCGTAGTCGGTGGCTTCGCACTGCGGGCCAACTCAGTTGGCCATCTGGAGCAGATTGATAGCTACACCCCTGGCCATCGGGTTAGATTTGGAAGCCTGAATTTTGTGGCCGATATCCGTGGAGACTTGATCTTCGACGGATTTGATCCCAAGCCAGCTATACCCGACCACCATGATGGACGTGACCTACATCCGTCATCATTCCACACGCAGGAGATAGCGCATGTGACAGCCCTAGCCCTAGAGCCGGAGTAGACTGCGTCGTCCGAAGACGAGAAGCTTAACCCCGCCACGGAGGCCGCAAACTCAGTGGCGCTCGAGCCGCACACAGACCCAACATCGAGCTGGGCTTGTGTCACCAGAACCTCGGACTCGTCTCCAGCCATGGGTTCCGGACCGCGTGCATCCGCGTCCATCGAACTTGATTGGGCGCCAGTCTTGGAGTTCAGCTCCGCGGACATCTTCCAGCACTCGCCTTTTGGCGACGTGTTAAACTCATTAAAATCCCTCTCCTTGTCGGGAGATTCTCGCCCAAACTATGCCCGGCTCGAGTGGGAAGCGTACGACGGAGAACTTTGTGTCCCACCCACCACCCACTTCATAGCCATTGTCGACGACTTAACCGACATGCTTGACTACGACTCCGAAGACATCGACAGTATGGACGACGATGCCGGAGAGGATCAGGAACCACCACATACAGGGTGTTGGACAGCCGCCTCCTCATACAACATATACATGGTGGATGCACCCAAAGAAAACAATGGCGACAATGAAAATCCAGTCGAAGATAAACCTCCTAAGATACAGCCAAAGCACCGACGTCAGTGGCGCCACTCTATGCCATGTCGTAGTAAAAACAGCAATACCGTCACGGAAGAAAATAACACTCCGAATGATGCCGAAAACAATGAGGACCCCGTTGAGAAAACCTCCGAGCAGGAAGAACGGAAGGACGGGCGAGCCAGCCCTGGAGAACAGGCCATGAATGAAGACTCGGAGGATAGCAACTACCTCCCGCCCTCTAAGGATGAGGTAAGCCTTGGTGACGAAGATTTCATCGTGCCTGAGGAGCCCGCCGAACAGGAACGCTTTAAGCGTCAGCTAATTGCCACTACAAGAAGCCTGAAAAGAAGCAGCAGCAGATTCAAGCTGATCAAGATCTGCTCAATGAAAGATGGACTGATGTCCTGGCAGCCGAGGAATATGGCCTATAACGCCCAACCAAAAGCTACCTGAAGCGCAAAATGTTACCACAGTTCAATGACGAGGCGCTGGAGCCCGTCCTACAAAGGTACAACGCGGCTGACTGACCACCACGTGGCCAGGACAAAGCGGCACCTCAAGCCAAACACTAGCCCGCACCGCCTCACCGAACAAACAGAAATACAACAGCTCGGGGATATACACATGACCTGCGGCACGACTTGGAAAAAATAGCACGTCAGACAAGATCAATCTACGGATCACGGGGGTTTGCCCTGATGCGTGATGGCAGCCATCCGGCTAAACCTGACGAACATAACCACGTCCGGGCCGAAAACCGCAGACAAACTCCATCCGAGCTATGTCACGACTTGGCCCGATATAGAGGCGCAACACATCCCCTTTGTTTCACTAACGAAGTAATGGGACACGATATCCTAGAAGGGTTTAACCCCGTGAACATCGAATCATATGATGGCACAACAGACCCCGCGGTATGGATTGAGGACTTTCTTCTCCATATTCATATGGCCCGCGGTGATGACCTCCACGCCATCAAATACCTCCCTCTCAAACTCAAAGGACCAGCTAGGTACTAGTTGAACAGTCTGCCCGAAAACTCCATTGGCAGCTGGGAGGACTTGGAGGACGCCTTCCTCGATAACTTCCAAGGCACATATGTCCGATCTCCGGATGTCGATGACTTAAGCCACATAATCCAACAGCCCGATGAGTCAGTCAGAAAATTCTGAACTAGGTTCTTAACTAAAAAGAACCAGATCGTCGACTGCCCGGACGCCGAAGCCCTAGCGGCCTTTAAGCACAACATCCATGACGAATGGATGGCCAGACACCTTGGTCAGGAAAAACTGAAGTCAATGTCAGCCCTTACGTCACTCATTACCCGCTTCTGTGCGGGTGAAGATAGTTGGCTAGCCCGTAGCAATAACAATACAAGCGAACCTGGCACTTCTGAAGCCAAAAACAGCAACGGCAAGCCCCGATGCAATAGACATAAGCGTCGAAACAATAGTGATAACACCGAAGACACGGCGGTGAACACCGGATTTAGTGGATCTAAGTCTGGTCAACGGAAGAAGCCATTTAAGAGAAATAATTCGGGCCCGTCCAGCCTGGACCGCATACTAGATCGACCATGCCAAATCCATGGCACTCCTGATAAACCAACCAATCATACCAACAGGGAATGTTGGATCTTCAAACAGGTCGGCAAGTTAAATGCCGAGAATAAGGAGAAAGGGTCGCAAAGCGATGACGATGACGAGGAACCCCGACCACCGAACACAGGGGGGACAGAAGAAATTTCCCCCACAAGTCAAAACAGTGAACATGATATACGCCACCCATATCCCCAAGATGGAGTGCAAGCGTGCACTCAGGCACGTCTACGCGATGGAGCCAGTCGCCCCAAAGTTGAACCCATGGTCCTCCTGTTCGATCACAGCGACCATCCGATAAGTATCCGTCATGGAGGTTCAGCCGCACTGGTCCTTGACCCAATTATTGATGGGTTCCACCTCACGCGGGTCCTTATGGATGATGCCAGCAGCCTGAACCTGCTCTATCAGGATACAGTGCAAAAAATGGGTATCGATCCCTCAAGAATCAAGCCCACAAAAACCACCTTTAAAGGTGTCATGCCAAGTGTAGAGGCCTGTTGTACAGGCTCAATCACACTGGAAGTGGTCTTCAGATCCTCGGATAATTTCCGAAGTGAAGAGTTAATCTTTGAAATTGTCCCCTTCCGCAGTGGCTATCATGCACTGCTCGGACAAACCGCATTCGCTCGATTCAATGCGGTGCCGCACTACGCCTACCTCAAGATCAAGATGCTCGGACCATGCGGTGTCATAACAGTTAATGGAAATACGGAACACTCCCTCCGTACTGAGGATCACACCGCGGACCTTGCAGTAGAAGTACAGAGCAGCCTTTTTTAGGCAGAACCTCAATTCGGCAGTAAAGCAATCGGACACTATCAAGCGAGTCTGGACTACTCTGCAGCAGGACTGTCCAGCCCGTCTAGAGCTTGACTAGCAATTCGGCCTTCGTCTCAGTCCCAATCAAGCGGTGACATTTGTGCGCGCGTACATAACTATGCACTCGAAATACCGTGGGCATAGACGGGGGCACAGCTAGACCGTGGTCCATAATGCGGCTCGACCGCCCTGGATCTGCATACCTTCACATTTTTCTTTTTTCAATTCAGGTTCTTCTCTTCCCGAGGCTCTCCTGATAACCTGATCATCAGACCCATCATGGGACGGATACACCAAGAAGGCAAGAGGCTTTGACCTACAAGGGAATCCCCAGGTGGTTTCTGCTAATGATCCTTATACCTATTTTAAATACCTACACGCAGCCCGCCCTTGGTCATGGCATGTCAAATAGCCTTATTTGCTTATCGCATTACTTGTACAAGTACGCCTCGATGTATTAGTCAAATTACAATGGAAAATAAATTGCAGCGTCAGCTTATTACCTGATTTCTTTCCTTTTTCTTTATATATATTCTTATAAATTGCACCCGTACACTCTGGTATGACTTAATTCGCCAGGGGCTTCGTTACGCCCCATAATACGGCAAGAAAGTCCGAACACTTTTATGGTAGTTCAGCACCCCGAATTTTAGCATTATATGCATCGGCTCTGAATCATGTCTTGGGTCAATAGTTGGGTTGCCCGGCTCCTGTGCTTACTACCCTACGTTCCGCTATATCGGCTAGGGTAGTAAAGGGAGAACTGCTGCGATTGTGTCCCGGTTCTTCCGGACGAGCACCTCAGTAGAGAAAGCCAAAAACTGACTGTCATGATGCGGCGAGAGCTCGTCAGCTATTCGAGAGGTTTCAAATCCTTAGATATTTTTTCCGCATTATGCGAGGAATCGGTTTTTACCCGATTAGGCGCGTATAGCGCCCCAAGTTCGGACTTCCGAACACCAGGGGTTGCGCCAAAATTTTCATTGTCAAACTCCTATGGCTAAGTGAGGGTGATAAAGCCGTATAGTCCGATTGCCTTGTTCGTTGCGCTAAACACCTCCTTTAAGGACCAAAACTTGGAGTTAAGAGTGTTTAGATTTGTCCCGAACACCCCCGTACTATCTACGTGGGGGCAGAAGCCAACGATTGGCCAACTCTCAGATTTCATAAACGACCGCACAAGAGGTAAAATATTAAATAAACAAGCATTATATTACATAAAAACCTTGTTTCATATTACAGGACAGGATGACATGAATGTTTTCATGGGAAAATAATATCCTTGGCACACTGCTCCGCCTCAAGGCGGGATCCCTCCAGGACACTGTCAAAATACAGTTCGGGTCGGCGGTGCTCATTGCCCTTAGGCAGCCCCTTGGTCATTAGCTTCGTGGCGTCCATCTTCGCCCAATGCATCTTAGCATGGGCAAAGGCCATCCGCGCGCCTTCAATACAGACCAACCGCTTAATGGCTTCAAGCCGTGGGCAGGCGCTGACAAGCAGCTTCACGAGTCCGAAGTAGCTGCTGGGCATGGGCTCAGTAGGCCATAGCCAGATTATTAAGTCCTTCATGGCTAGTTCGGCCGCCTTATGCAGTTTGACTAGCTGTTTCAGCTGCTCGCTCAAGGGCACCGGATGTTCTGGTCCAAGGTATTGAGACCAGAACAGCTTCTCCATAGAGCTCCCCTCTTCGGCTCGATAGAAGTCGGCAGCATCTGATATTCTGCGCGGCAGATCCGTAAACACCCCTGGAGAACTCCAAATCTGGGTCAGTAAAAGGAACCTTTCCTTCACATATTTGCTCTGCATTATAAAAGCCTTACCCGCCGCGATTTTCTTGGCCGCCTGGATTTCCTGGAGGGCGCTCTAGGGTTCGGCTTGGGCATCTTGTGCGCTCTGGCGGGCCTTTGCAAGTTCGGACTCTCGATCCTTAAAATCATGCTCCAAGGACTCGTACTTCTTGACGGCGTCCTGGAGCTCTTGCTGGACCTCACTGACCCGAGCTTCATGCTTTTTACGTGCGGCCTTTTCCTTAGCCGCCTTGTCCTCGGCCTCGGCCAACGCCTTCTTGAGGGCCGCTACTTCGTCCGTGGCCTCTAATAAAGTTTATGACAGTGCAGTCAGAATGATTCATTCATTACAACTGAATTTAGACAAGGTTAAATATATGCCCTTGCTTTCTTCCAGCTGCTCTTTCACGCGGCTGAGCTCTTCCTCGGACCGCTCCAGATTCTGCTTCAGTCTGGAGACTTCCGCAGTATGAGTGGACGCAGCTAGCAGCGATGCCTGCTTGTTCACATAGACATTTTAAACTAGTCTCCTATGAAATTACTTGATCCTTTGTTCGGCTTTTCTTTCCGAACACCGAACAGAGCATCAGGGGCTACTGTCTACACTGTGGCATTTATTTCTAATTATGTTGCTTACCTCAAAGCCTGTTAGAAGGCTAGTGCAGGCTTCGGTCAGGCCGCTTTTGGCGGACTGAATCTTCTCAATCACCATACTCATAAGAGTGTGGTGTTCTTCAACAATGGAAGCACCTCGCGGCACTTCCAGCAATCTATCTAGTGCCTCTGGATGGACAGAGGTCACAGGTGGAGTTGGCTCGCCCCCCTCTTTTGAAAGAGGTGGCCTGTCAGAGTCCCAAGCCACATAGACCTCTGGAGCTGTATTCGGCTAGGGGCCGAATTGGATACGGCCCCCATCGTCGGTGTCCATGGGGGTGCCCCACTCCCGTGTGTTTGGTAGCCGTGGTCTCACCCTCCGGCACCACTCGGACGGCCTCTTGAGTCACTCCCTGGCCTGGGATCCTTTGAGACAACACCTTGGTGTTGACCACGGCCTTGGATGAGGAGGCCGCCGAATGGGACCTGTTGTCCATTGCCGACGGGTCTAGCGACCCCTCTGAAGAGGAGGATAGCTCGATGTTGGACCGTGTCGGACTACAAGTCCATGATCCATCATGTTAAAAACAATAAAGTAAGAAGGCCGTATATGTTATCGTGTCCGGACACTTACAATTTGGCCAGGGGCGCTTGTCCCTGGGCTCCCACTCCGAGCTGCTGTTGGTGGCCGCTGCGAAGTTGTCCGAAAGGGAAGTCTTCCCCTTCTTGGACGCCTTGGCCTCCAGGTGCGTGGAGGCCATCCTCTTCTTTCTCCCCCCTGCAGGGGGGAATGGATCTCTTCTTCCTCCTCTTTCTCATCATCTTCGGCGACGGAGGAGAGATCCTCTATGTCTTCGGACATTGCGTGCGAAGCGCCCTTATGGCGGCGACCATCTCTGGTCCCCTGGGCCTTCTTCTTCGCCTTCTTCTCTGGCACCTCATAAGGCGCCGGAAACAACATCTTCATCAGAAGCGGGGTCTCTGGATCCTCGGGCGGCGGAGCCGAACAGTTAATCCGCTCCGCTATTGATAACCCACAAGTATAGGGGGTCAATTGTAGCCTCTTTAGATAAGTAAGAGTGTCGAACCCAACGAGGAGCTAAAGGTAGAACAAATATTCCCTCAAGTTCTATCGACCACCGACATAACTCTACGCACGCATAACATTCGCTTTACCTAAAATAAGTACGAAACTAGAAGGACTTTGTAGGTGTTGGTGGATAGAATTGCAAGGTAATAAAAGGCACGTAATAAGAAGTAGGGCCTGTTTAGATAAAGAAACAATAAAGTAAATATAGCGAGTGCAGAAAAGTGGTGGTAGGAGTTGTGAAATTGTCCCTAAGCAATTGACTACTTTACTAGACCGATAGCAAGTTTTATGTGGGAGAGGCATAAGCTAACGTACTTTATCTTCTTGGATCATATGCACTTATCATTGGAACTCTAGCAAGCATCAGCAACTACTAAAGATCATTAAGGTAAAACCCAACCATAGCATTAAAGTATAAAGTCCTCTTTATTCCCATACGCCATGACCCACTTATCCGTGTTTGTGTTTCAGTCACTCACGCAACGCAGACAATAAGCAAACCATAAACATATTGCAAACCCTGCAGCGGGGATCCCTCACGCTTGCGCGACACAGAGAGCACCATAGGACAGCAACATAACCATAAGCAAATTAAACAATCATAGCAATTCACCAATTACCGATAGGACAACGAAAATCTACTCAGACATCATAGGATGGCAACACATCATTGGATAATAATATGAAGCATAAAGCACCATGTTCAAGTAGAGGGTACAACGGGTTGCGGGAGAGTGGACTGCTGAATATAGATGGGGGAAGGTGATGGAGATGTTGGTGAAGATGACGAAGGTGTTGGTGTAGATCGCGGTGATGATGATGGCCCCCGGCGGTGTTCCGGTGCCACCGAAAGCGATGGGGAGAGGCCCACCCTTCTTCTTCTTCTTCTTCTTCCTTGACCTTCTCCCTAGATGGGAGAAGGGTATCCCCTATGGTCCATGGTCTCCATGACGTGGGAGGGGTGAGAGCCCCTCCGAGATTGGATCCGTCTCTCTGTCTCTCTCCGTTTCTGCATTCCCAGATTCTGCCCTTTCACCATTTCTTATATATCCGGAGATCCGTAACTCCGATTGGATTGAAACCTTCGCCACCATTTTTTTCTGAAAATTAGCTTTCTTGCGGAAAAAGAAGAGCAGAAACCGCCTTACGGGGTGCCCACGAGGGTCAGGGGCGCGCCCACCCCCTTGGGGCATGCCCCCTGCCTCGTGGCCCCCTCGGGCACCGTCTCACGTTGATTCTTCTTCCCAAATATCACAAATATTCCAAAAATATTCTCCGTCCGTTTTTATCCCGTTTGGACTTCGTTTGATATGCGGTTTCTATGAAACATAAAACATGCAACAAACAGGAACTGGCACTGGGCGCTGGATCAATATGTTAGTCCCAAAAATAGTATCAAAAGTTGCGAAAAGTATAAGAAAGTTGAATAATATTGGCATGGAACAATAAAAAATTATAGATACGATGGATACGTATCAGCATCCCCAAGCTTAATTCCTGCTCGTCCTCGAGTAGGTAAATGATAAAAAAGATAATTTTTTATGTGGAGTGCTACCTAGCATAATCTTGATCATGTAATCTAATCATGGCATGAATATTAAGACACGAGTGATTCAAAGCAATAGTGTATCATTTGACATATAAAAATAATAGTCAGGCATCCCAACAAACAATCATGCCTTTCAAAATATCAATGCTTACAGAATCTTATCCCTATAAAATCATATAGTCTTTTATGTTCCCTTTTCTTAACACAAGGTACCCCTCATGCCTATCCTGGTGTGAGCCAAGCAACTGGTTCATACTTTTTAACGCGCTTCAGCTTTTTCAACCTTCACACAATACATGAGCGCAAGCCATGGATATAGCACTATAGGTGGAATAGAGTATGATGGTGGAGGTTGTGTGGAGAGGACAAAAAAGGGAGAAAGTCTCACATCGACCCGGCTAATCAACGGGCTATGGAGATGCCCATCAATTGATGTCAATGTGAGGAGTAGGGATTGCCATGCAACGGATGCACTAGAGCTATAAGTGTATGAAAGCTCAACCTGAAAACTAAGTGGGTGTGCATCCAACTTGCTTGCTCATGAAGACCTCGGGCATTTGAGGAAGCCCATCATCGGAATATACAAGCCAAGTTCTATAATGAAAATTCCCACTAGTATATGAAAGTGATAACACAAGAGACTCTCTATATGAAGAACATGGTGCTACTCTGAAGCACAGGTGTGGTAAAAGGATAGTAACATTGCCCCTTCTCTCTTTTTCTCTCATTTTTTTATTTTCTCCTTTTTTTGGTGGGCTTCTTTGGCCTCCTTTTTTTATTTGGGCATCCTTGGCCTCTTTTATTTTTCATAAAGTCCGGAGACTCATCCCGGCTTGTGGGGGAATCATAGTCTCCATCATCCTTTCCTCACTGGGGCAATGCTCTAATAATGATGATCACCACACTTTTATTTACTTACAACTCGATATCTAGAACAAAGATATGACCCTATATGAATGCCTCCGGCGGTGTACCGGGATGTGCAATGATCCAGGGTAGCAAAGATATCAAAAAATGGACAAGCCATGAAAAGATCATGCTAGCTATCTTACGATCATGCAAAGCAATATGACAATGAATGATCAAGTCATGTATATGATGATGATGGAAGTTGCATGGCAATATATCTCGGAATGGCTATGGAAATGCCATAATAGGTAGGTATGGTGGCTGTTTTGAGGAAGATATAAGGAGTCTTATGTGTGATAGAGCGTATCATATCACGTGGCTTGGATGCACCGGTGAAGTTTGCACCAACTCTCGAGGTGAGAAAGGGCAATGCACGGTACCGAAGAGGCTAGCAATGATGGATAGGTTAGAGTGCGTATAAACCATGGACTCACAATAGTCATAAAGAACTCATATACTTATTGCAAAAGTTTATTAGCCCTCTAAGCAAAGTACTACTACGCATGCTCCTGGGCGGGAGGTTGGTAGGAGTTAACCATCGCGCGCCCCCGACCTTCACGCAAAGATAAACAATCAAAATACAATGCGCGCCAATTTGGTTACATAGTTAGGAGACCATACGTGCATGCTTCGGGAATCACAAACCTTAACACAAATATCCTTACTAAACACAACCATTTAATAGAACCTCCAACATATTATCATCTCTATATCGCAAAATTATTGCAAGGAATCAAACATATCATATTCAGTGATCTACAAGTTTTATGTAGGATTTTATGACTAACCATGTGAATGACCAATTCATGTCATCTCTCTAAATAGATATAAGTGAAGCAAGAGAGTTTAATTCTTTCTACAAAATATATGTCCACGCTCTAACAAATATAAGTGAAGCAAAAGAGCATTCTACAAATGGCGGTTTTCTATGTGAAGAGAAACAGGCAATCCAAACTTCAAATGATATAAGTGAAGCACATGAAGCATTCTATAAAGCCATACTCAAAAGATTTAAGTGAAGTGCAATGGGCATTCTATAAATCAACCAAGGACTATCTCATACCAGCATGGTGCATAAAAGAAAATGGAAAACTAAATGCAAAAGACGCTCCAAGATTTGCACATATCTCATTAATGAAATGAATCCGAAAACATACCAATACTTGTTGAAGAAAGAGGGGATGCCTTCAGGGGCATCCCTAAGCTTAGATGCTTGAGTCTCCTTGAATATTTACTTGGGGTGCCTTGGGCATCCCCAAGCTTGAGCTCTTGCCTCTCCTCCTTTTCCTCATATCGAGACCTCCTCGATCTTCGAACACTTCACCCACACAAAACTTCAACAGCAAACTCGGTCAAATCCGTCAGTATAATAAAGCAAATCACTACTCTAAGTACCATTTCAAACCAATTCATATTTTATTTTTTCATTGTGTCTACTGTAATATAACTTCTCCATGGCTTAATCCACTAATAGAAATTGATAGTTTCATCAAAATAAGCAAACTATGCATCAAAAACAGAATCTGTCAAAAACAGAACAGTCTATAGCAATCTGAACATTCACCATACTTCTGGTACCCCAAAAATTCTACCAAAAATAAGAAAAATAAAAAAATGTATAAAAAGACACTACAAAAAGTTTAGAACCATTTGACGTTCCAGTAAAAAAATGTAAAATCGTGCACTACAGCCAAAGTTTCTGTCCTGCACCGCACAAACCAACAAGCAATCTAAACATCCTAAAGGAAAACCTTGGCACATTATTTTTATAATAAAATGGAATTGTACAAGGGAATAATTAATTTTGATGAAAAGTTTCTGTAATTAAGAATCACAAAGTTTCTGTGAGCATGAACAAAGTTCAAGGAGCTCCCCCACTTCAACAATGCTTGTCTTTCTCACTTTTACTTTACTTTTTGAAAAGTTTTGGGTTCCCCTCTTTATTTTTTTTGTTTTTAGACTATATGAAAGCACTCAACAAAAATAAATGATTCTCTAAAACTTCTGGGTTGTCTCCGTGGCAGCGCTTTCTTTAAAGCCATTAACCTAGGCATATAGTGCTCAAGTAATGGATCCACCCGGATCCCAAGGTATATCAAAGCCAATTTTAATTAACAATGATTTATAATTTAGTAGTCAGCACAAAGTAACATATATCAAGCAATGACGAAGTCTAACTCTCTTCCTATGCATTGGCATGTCATAAAAGAACAATTCATGCATACATAATAAAGGCCAATGCATAGTATAAGCAGTTTCTTGCAATTTTATTATATTGGAAACATAGAGAGGTGGAGATGTAGTTCCTCTCTCATAATAATTGCAAGTAGGAGCAGCAAGCACATGCATATTATATCTATCAAAATCATCATGTGTAGTAGTAAAACACAACCCATCAATATAATCCTTAATAAGTGCAAACTTCTCCGATATAGTGTAGTTGGGAGAAATCAAAAAGATAATAGGACTATCATGTGTGTCTGCAATAGCAACAATTTAATGTTTAACATAAGGAACTATAGCAAGTTCATCTCCATAAGCATAATTCATATTGGCATCTTGGCCACAAGCATAGCAAGCATCATCAAAAAGGGGTATTTCAAAAGAATCAACGGGATCATAGCAATCATCATAGCAATCATCCTTCGGTAGGCACGAAGGGGAATTAAACAATGTATGAGTTGAAGAGTTACTCTCATTAGAAGGTTGGCACAGGTAGCTAATCCGCTCTTCCTCCTTTTGTTCTTCGCTCTCCTCATGATCTTTTTCATCCAATGAGCTCACAGTTTCATCAATTTCCTCTTCCATAGATTCTTGCAAAATATTAGTCTCTTCTTGGACAGCGAAGACTTTCTCAGTAAATGCATCAATATCGGAATTGTATTCATAATTCTCATAACAATATTTAAGTATAGCAAAATTTTCAGGTCTGTAAACAGCATCATCAAGATTTTCACACCCTTTAAACAAAGATTCAATCTCATAAGCACCCATAAAAGCGACGAATTCTTCTATTTGTTCCACATCATAGTAATCATATATACCATTAGCATAAGAAGCTAAGGTTTCATTATCATTAAATTTGCATGAAAAAGGGAAGGTGTGGAGCCTTCATCCTAGAGCAACAAGCATAATCATATATCAAGCATAGTTGCCGAGCATACCAACGCAACATATAAATTTGATCCCATAATAGTTTCCCTTTTGGGTCAAGCGATAATCCCTAAAGTATTCACGTTGATCCAACGTGTCTCCCATAAGATAATTGAATGGGGTTTTCTCAGGATTATCAAAGTAGTACATAATATCTTTCACATAATGAGCATCGAGGGTTTTAGGAGGTTCCCCATCTCCATGAGTAGCAAGTAAACCTATTTTTTTGGTATTTCGTGTTCCATATCCATAACTAAAGATAGAGAACAACTTAGAACAGCAAATAAAAATTACTTAGTGATAAACCAAACAAGCACACACGAGAATATTCACCCCACGGTATGACTCCCCGGCAACGGCGCCAGAAAAAGGTCTTGATAACCCACAAGTATAGGGGATCAATTGTAGCCTCTTTAGATAAGTAAGAGTGTCGAACCCAACGAGGAGCTAAAGGTAGAACAAATATTCCCTCAAGTTCTATCGACCACCGATACAACTCTACGCACGCTTAACGTTCGCTTTACCTAAAACAAGTATGAAACTAGAAGGACTTTGTAGGTGTTGGTGGATAGAATTGCAAGATAATAAAAGACACGTAAATAAAAAGTAGGGGCTGTTTAGATCAAGAAACAATAAAGTAAATATAGTGAGTGTGGAAAAGTGGTGGTAGGAGTTGTGAAATTGTCCCTAAGCAATTGACTACTTTACTAGACCAATAGCAAGTTTTATGTGGGAGAGGCATAAGCTAACATACTTTCTCTTCTTGGATCATATTTACTTATGATTGGAACTCTAGCAAGCATCCGCAACTACTAAAGATCATTAAGGTAAAATCCAACCATAGCATTAAACTATCAAGCCCTCTTTATTCCCATACGCCATGACCCACTTATCCGTGTTTGTGTTTCAGTCACTCACGCAACACAGACAATAAGCAAACCATAAACATATTGCAAACCCTACAGCGGGGATCCCTCACGCTTGCGCGACATAGAGAGCACCATAGGATAGCAACATAACCACAAGCAAATTAAATCAATCATAGCAATTCACCAATTACTGATAGGATAACAAAAATCTACTCAGACATCATAGGATGGCAACACATCATTGGATAATAATATGAAGCATAAAGCACCATGTTCAAGTAGAGGGTACAGCGGGTTGCGGGAGAGTGGACCGCTGAATATACATGGGGGAAGGTGATGGAGATGTTGGTGAAGATGACAGAGGTGTTGGTGTAGATCGCGGTGATGATGATGGCCCCCGGCGGTGTTCCGGCGCCACCGAAAGCGAGGGGGAGAGGCCCCCCTTCTTCTTCTTCTTCCTTGACCTTCTCTCTAGATGGGAGAAGGGTTTCCCCTCTGGTCCATGGTCTCCATGACGTGGGAGGGGCAAGAGCCCCTCCGAGATTGGATCTGTCTCTCTGTCTCTCTCTGTTTCTGTGTTCCCAGATCCTGCCCTTTCACCGTTTCTTATATATCCGGAGATCCGTAACTCCAATTGGATTGAAACCTTCGCCACGATTTTTTTCCAAAAATTAGCTTTCTTGCGGCAAAAGAAGATAAGCATCTGCCTTACGGGGTGCCCACGAGGGTCAGGGGCGCGCCCCTTGCCTTGTGGCCCCCTCGGGCACCATCTCGCGTTTATTCTTATTCCCAAATATCACAAATATTCCAAAAATATTCTCCATCTGTTTTTATCCCGTTTGGACTCTGTTTCATATGGGGTTTCTGCGAAACATAAAACATGCAACAAATAGGAACTGGCACTGGGTACTGGATCAATATGTTAGTCCCAAAAATAGTATAAAAAGTTGCCAAAAGTATATGAAAGTTGAATAATATTGGCATGGAACAATCAAAAATTATAGATACGACGGAGACGTATCAGCTATCTCTATCCAGGCCTGAATAGATTGGTAGGGAGGCTTAGATTCCTTCCTCAAATATGCCAGTAAAAGGTATACCTTGAAAACATGGAAGAACTTACCGGATTAGCCTGGCGCTTTGAGCTAAGCCCACGATCCTCGGTCGTGGGCGGTGGTGTCTCACCGGCCTTGAAGAGAACCTTCCAGATGTCTTCATGCGTCATGTCGTAGAGCTCTAATAGCGTCTGGTGCTTGGCCGGATCGAACTCCCACAAATTGCAAGTCCGGAGTTGGCACGGAAGGATCCGGCGAATGAGCATAACCTGTATCACATTGATGAGCTTGATTTTCTTGTTTATCATGTTCTGGACGCACGTATGGAGCCCTGTCGGCTCGTCCGAAGAGCCCCAGGCCAGACCCTTCTCTTGCCAGGAGGTGAGCCGCATCGGGACTCTGGATCGGAAGGCAGGGGTCGCCGCCCATTTGGTGTCGCGCGGCCCGGTGATGTAGAAGCACCCCGATTGCCACCCCTTTACAGTCTCCACAAAGGAGCCTTCGGGCCAGGTGACGTTGGGCATCTTGCCCACCATGGCGCCTCCATGCTCTGCTTGTTGGTTGCTCACCACCTTTAGCTTCACATTGAAGGTCTTCAGCCATAGGCCGAAGTGAGGTGGGATGCGGAGGAAGGCCTCGCACACGACAATAAATGCCGAGATGTTGATGATAGAGTTGGGGGCCAAGTCATGGAAGTCTAGCCCGTAGTAAAACATCAGTCCGCGGATGAACGGGTGGAGGGGGAATCCCAGCCCATGGAAAAAGTGTGTGAGAAACACCACCCTTTCCTGGGGCTCCGGGGTGGGGATGATCTGTCCCTTGGCTGGAAGTCAATGAACGATGTCCTTGGCCAAGTACCCGGCCTCCCAGAGCTCCTTGATGTCCTTCTTCATGACGGAGGAGGCCATCCTCTTGCCTCCTGCTCCGGATCTGGACATGTTTGGAATGCTTCTTTAGGCAGATAAGGCGAAAGCTTGGGCAGAGGAAGGAGAAGGCGTGGGTGAAAGGGGGGAATCCTTATCCCTTTATAAAGGCAGTAAAAATCATGTGCCTCCCCACTCACCCTAAAACTCGCTTATTCCCCAAGCGTCGTGCAGATGGCACGGTTGTGTTACCCATACCCGTATTGATGAGAATCCCGTGATAAGGGGACATGATCTCTGCTTTGACAAGACATGCCACTGAAACCGCACCTTGAAATACGGAGCGGCATGCTAAGAAACAGTTCGAATAATAACCGGGCAGTGGTGTGATGTCACGCTACAAAAAGTTGTCAGCAAATTGGACTCGGGGAATATTATACTCTCTACGGTGGTATGCGGAATTTGATTTGTAGGGCCAGACACGATTTTCGTATTCAAGATCTACTTTGAAGTATTTGGAGAAGGAACCCACCTTGCAATGCTGAAGACAATCTGCGCGTCGGACTCGTCATCATTGAAGCCTGGTTTAGGGGCTACTGAGGGAGTCCTAGATTAGGGGGTCCTCGGACAGCCAGACTATATACATATGCTGGACTGTTGGGCTATGAAGATACAAGATAGAAGACTTCGTCTCGTGTCCGGATGGGACTCTCCTTTGCGTGGATGGCAAGCCTGGCAATTAGGATATGTAGATTCCTTTCTCTGTAACCGACTCTGTGTAACCCTATCCCCCTCCGATGTCTACATAAACCGGAGGGATCAGTCCGTAGGACAAGAACAATCATAATCATCGGCTAGCTTCTTGGGTTTAGCCATTACGATCTCGTGGTTGATCAACTCTTGTAATACTCACATTCATCAAGATTAATCAAGCAGGAAGTAGGGTATTACCTCCATAGAGAGGGCCCGAACCTGGGTAAACATTGTGTCCCCCGCCTCCTGTTACCATTAGCCTTAGACGCACAGTTCGGGACCCCCTACCCGAGATCCGCTGGTTTTGACACCGATAGTAAGGTAGTAAGGACAGGAGCTGATGCATATAATGCTACAATTCGGGGTGCCGAACTATACTATAAACGTGTTCGGACTTTTTTGCCGTATTATGGGGCGTAATGAAGCCCCTGGCGAATTAAGGCACACCAGAGTGTACGGGTGCAATCGATAAGAATAACTAAATAAAATGAAATAGCAGGTTAATGCCACATAAATTGGGCCGCAAAGTGTTTTTATTGTAATTTGATTAATACGTCCAAGCGTATTTGTACAAATAGTGCGATAAACAATAGGACTGTTTAACCTGCCAAGACCAGGGGGAGCTGCGTGCGGGTCCCGAAGACAAGTAGAATGATCATCGAGAAGAATTTCTAGAGATTCCTTCACACATATGTACTGCTTCCCGCCTTGGTATGTATATATCCTTCGAAAGGACCGATGGTCTGGCCTCGGAGGGGCCTGTGAAAAGGACACAAAAAACGATAAGGAGGAAAAGGAAAAGGTATATGTGTGAGCCGTATGATAGGCCACAATAACGTTACACCTCCGTCTATGCCCATGGTATTTTAGTGCATAGTTATGTACGCGCGGTACGTACGTCGCTATTTGGTCGGAATTGAGACGGAGGCCGAATTGCTAGTCAAGCTCTTGACAAGCTGGACTATCCTGCTGTAGAGTAATCCGGACTCGTTTGACGGTGCCCGGGAGCTTGGCCGCCGAATTAAGGTTCTGCCTGGAAAGGCTGCTCTGTGCTTCTACTGTGAGGACAGCGGTGTGCTTCTCTGTACGGAGGGAGTGTTCCGTGTTCCCATTGACTGTTATGACACCGCGTGGTCCAGGCATCTTAAGTTTGAGATAAGCATAGTGTGGCACCGCATTGAATCGAGCGAATGTGGTTCGTCCGAGCAGTGCATGATAGCCACTGCAGAAGGGGACGATATAGAAGATCAACTCTTTGCTTCAGAAGTTGTCCGAGGATCCGAAGACCACCTCCAGTGTGATTGAGCCCGTACAGCGGACCTCTACACCTGGTATGACTCCTTTGAAGGTGGTTTTTGTGGTCTTGATCCTTGAGGGATCAATACCCATTTTGCGCACTATATCCTGATAGAGCAGGTTCATGATGCTGCCACCATCCATGAGGACTTGCGTGAGATGGAATCCGTCGATGATTGGGTCGAGGACTAGTGCGGCTGAGCCTCCGTGACGGATACTGGTCGGATGGTCCCTACAATCAAAGGTGATCGGGAAGGACGACCATGGGTTGAACTTTGGGGCGACTGGATCCATCGTGTAGACGTCCCTGAGCGCGTGCTTGCGCTCCCTCTTAGGGATATGGGTAGCGTATATCATGTTCACTGTTTTAACTTTGGGGGGGGGCTTCTTTTGTCCTCCTGTGTTCGGTGGCCTGGGCTCCTCGTCATCGTCCTTGATTTGCGACCCCTTCTCCTTGTTCTCGGCATTTAACTTGACAGCATGTTTAAAAACCTAACATTCTCTGTTGGTATGATTGGCTGGTTTATCAGGAGTGCCGTGGATTTGACATGGACGATCGAGTATGCGGTCCAAGCTGGACGGGCCCGTATTGTTTCTTTTATATGGCTTCTTCCGCTAATCGGACTTAGAGCCACTGAATCCGGCATTGACCGCCGTGTCCCCGGTGTTGTCACCGTTGCTTTGATGCTTGTGTCTGTTGCGTCGGGGCTTGCCGTTGATATTTCTGGCTTCAGAAGTGCCAGGTTCGCTTGTATTGCTATTGATACAGGCTAGCCGGCTATCCTCGCCCACGCAGAAGTGGGTCATAAGCGTTGTGAGGGCTGCCATGGACTTCGGCTTTTCTTGGCCGATGTGTCGGGCGAGCCATTCGTCACAGATGCTATGTTTAAAGGCCGCTAGGGCTTCGGCATTCAGACCATCGACAATCTGGTTCTTTTAGTTAAGAACCTAGTCCAAAATTTCCTGGCTCACTCTCCGGGTTGTTGAACTATGTGACTTAAGTCGTCGGCATCCGGAGGTCGGACATATCTACCCTGGAAGTTGTCGCGGAAGGCGTCTTCCAAGTCTTCCCAGCTGCCAATTGAGTTTTCGGGCAAACTGTTCAACCAGTGCCGACTAGGTCCCTTGAGTTTTAGTGGGAGGTATTTGATAGTGTGAAGATCGTCACCGCGGGCCATATGAATATGAAGGAGAAAATCCTCAATCCATACCGCGGGGTCTGTTGTCCCATCATATGATTCGATGTTCACGAGTTTAAACCCTCCCGGGAATTCATGTTCCATTACTTCATCAGTGAAGCAAAGGGGGTGTGCGGCACCTCTATATCGGTCCAAGTCGCGATGTAGCTCGGATGGAGTTTGCCTGCGGTTTTCGGCCCGGGTGTGGTGATGTTTGTCATGTCCGGTCGGATGGCCATTGTCGCGACACGCCCCTGCGATCCAAAGATCGGTCTAGTCTGACCTGCTCTATTTTCGAGGTCATGTCGCGGGTCATATGTGTATCCCCGAGCTGTTGTGTCTCTGTTTTTTGGGTGAGGTAGTGTGGGCTGGTATTCGGCTTGAGTTGCCCTTTGTCCCAGCCACGTGGTGGTCGGTCAGCCGCATTACGCGCTGGTAGGACGGGCTCCAGCGCCTCGTCATCTAATTGGGGTAACAATTTGTGTTTCGGGTAACTTTTGATTGGGCGCTCGAGGCCGTATTCTTCGGCTGCTAGGACATCAGTCCATCTATCGTTGAGCAGATCTTGATCAGCTTGAAGCTGATGTTGCTTCTTTTTCAGGCTTCTTGCAGTGGCTATTAGTTGGTGCTTAAAGCGCTCCTGCTCGAGAGGTTCCTCAGGCACGATAAAATCCTCGTTGCCGAGGCTCACCTCATCCTTGGAGAGCGGAAGGTAGTTACTGTCCTCCGAGTCTTCGTTCATGGCCTGTTCATCAGGGCTGACTCGCCCATATTCCCGTTCATCCTGTTCGGAGGTTGGCTTAACGGGGTCTTCATTGTCTTAGGCATCGTCGAGAGTATTGTTTTCTTCTGTGCCGGTATTGCTGTCCTTTGTGTGGCGTGGCTTAGAGCGGCACCGCTGATGTCGACGCTTTGGCTGTATCTCAGGAGGCTTATCCTCGACTGGATCCTTTTCATTCTCCTTGTTGTTCTCTTTGGGTGTATCTGAAGTAAATATGCCCTAGAGGCAATAATAAAGTTATTATTTATTTCCTTATTTCATGATAAATGTTTATTATTCATGCTAGAATTGTATTAACCGAAAACTTAGTACATGTGTGAATACATAGACAAACATAATGTCACTACTATGCCTCTACTTGACTAGCTCGTTGAATCAAAGATGGTTAAGTTTCCTAGCCATAGACATGAGTTGTCATTTGATTAACGGGATCATATCATTGGAGAATGATGTGATTGACTTGACCCATTCCGTTAGCTTAGCACTTGATCTTTTAGTATGTTGTTATTGCTTTCTTCATGACTTATACATGTTCCTATGATTATGAGATTATGCAACTCCCGTTTACCGGAGGAACACTTTGTGTGCTACCAAACATCACAACGTAACTAGGTGATTATAAAGGTGCTCTACAGGTGTCTCGGAAGGTACATGTTGGGTTGGCGTATTTCAAGATTAGGATTTGTCACTCCGATTGTCGGAGAGGTATCTCTAGGCCCTTTCGGTAATGCACATCATTATAAGTCTTGCAAGCAATGTGACTAATGAGTTAGTTGCGGGATGATGCATTACGTAACGAGTAAAGAGACTTGCCGGTAACGAGATTGAACTAGGTATTGAGATACCGACGATCAAAACTCGGGCAAGTAACATACCGATGACAAAGGGAACAACGTACATTGTTATGCGGTTTGACCGATAAAGATCTTCGTAGAATATGTGGGAGCCAATATGAGCATCCAGGTTCCGCTATTGGTTATTAACCAGAAACGTGTTTCGGTCATGTCTACATTGCTCTCGAACCCGTAGGGTCCGCACGCTTAAGGTTTCGATGATAGTTATATTATGAGTTTATGAGTTTTTATGTACCGAAAAAGTTTGGAGTCCCGAATGAGATCGGGGACATGACGAAGAGTCTCGAAATGGTCGAGACGTAAAGATCGATATATTGGACGACTATATTCGGACTTCGGAAAGGTTCCGAGTGATTCGGGTATTTTTCGGAGTACCAGAGAGTTACGGGAATTCGCCGGGGAGTATATGGGCCTTATTGGGCCATACGGGAATAGAGGAGAGAGGCCGAAAGGAAGGAGGTGCGCAGCCCCCCTCTAGTCCGAATTGGACAAGGGGTGCAGCCCCCTTTTCCTTCCTCCTCTCCCCCTCTTTCCTTCTCTCCTACTCCAATAAGGAAGGGGGGGAGTCCTACTCCCGGTGGGAGGAGGACTCCTCCTGGTGCGCCCCTCCTGGCCGGCCGACCCCTCCCCCTGGCTCCTTTATATATGGGGGCAGGGGGGCACCTCTAGGCACAACAACAATTGATCATTGATCTCTTAGCCATGTGCGGTGCCCCCCTCCACCATAGTCCTCCTCGATAATATTGTAGCTGTGCTTAGGCGAAGCCCTGCGACGGTAGAACATCAAGATCGTCACCATGCCGTCGTGCTGACGGAACTCTCCCTCGACACTCAGCTGGATCGGAGTTCGAGGGACATCATCGGGCTGAACGTGTGCTAGAACTCGGAGGTGTCGTAGTTTCGGTGCTTGATCGGTCGGGCCGTGAAGACGTACGACTACATCAACCGTGTTGTCATAACGCTTCCGCTTTCGGTCTACGAGGGTACGTGGACAACACTCTCCCCTCTCGTTGCTATGCATCACCATGATCTTGCGTGTGCGTAGGAAATTTTTGAAATTACTACGTTCCCCAACAGTGACATCCGAGCCTAGGTTTTAAGTGTTGATGTTATATGCACGAGTAGAACACAAGTGAGTTGTGGGCGATACAAGTCATACTGCTTACCAGCATGTAATACTTTGGTTCGGCAGTTTTGTTGGATGAAGCGGCCCGGACTGACATTACGTGTACGCTTACGCGAGACTGGTTCTACCGCCGTGCTTTGCACACAAGTGGCTGGCGGGTGTCAGTTTCTCCAACTTTAGTTGAACCGAGTGTGGCTACGCCCAGTCCTTGAGAAGGTTAAAATAGCACTAACTTGACGAACTATCGTTGTGGTTTTGATGCGTAGGTAAGAACGGTTCTTGCTCAGCCCGTAGCAGCCACGTAAAACTTGCAACAACAAAGTAGAGGATGTCTAACTTGTTTTTGCAGGGCATGTTGTGATGTGATATGGTCAAAACGTGATGAGATATAAGTTGTTGTATGAGATGATCATGTTTTGTTGAAGTTATCAGCAACTGGCAGAAGCCTTATGGTTGTCTCTTTATTGCATAAGATGCAAGCGCCAAATAATTGCTTTACTTTATCGCTATGCGATAGCAATAGTTGCAAGAGCAATAGTTGGCGAGACGACCATGTGACGACACATTGATATAGATCAAGATGATGGAGATCATGGTATCATGCCGGTGACGATGGAGATCATGACGATGCTTAGGAGATGGAGATCAAAGGCACAAGATGATGATGGCCATATCATGTCACATATTTTTGATTGCATATGATGTTTATCTTTTATACATCTTATTTTGTTTTGATTGACAGTAGCATTATAAGATGATCTCTCACTAAATTTCAAGATAAAAGTGTTCTCCCTGAGTATGCACCATTGCCAAAGTTCGTCGTGCCCAGACACCACGTGATGATCGGATGTGATAAGCTCTACGTCCATCTACGACGGGTGCAAGCCAATTTTGCACATGCGGAATACTCGGGTTAAACTTGATGAGCCTAGCATATGCAGATATGGCCTCGGAACACTGAGACCGAAAGGTCGAGCGTGAATCATATAGTAGATATGATCAACATAGTGATGTTCACCATTGAAAACTACTCCATTTCACGTGATGATCGGTTATGGTTTAGTTGATTTGGATCACGTGATCACTTACATGATTAGAGAGATGTCTATCTAAGTGGGAGTTCTTAAGTAATATGATTAATTGAACTTAAATTTATCATGAACTTAGTCCTGGTAGTATTTTGCAAATTATGTTGTAGATCAATAGCTCGCGTTGTTGCTTTCATATGTTAATTTTGATATGTTCCTAGAGAAAAACTAAGTTGAAATTTGTTAGTAGCAATGATGCGGACTTGATCCGTGATCTGAGGATTATCCTCGTTGCTGCACAAAAAAATTATGTCCTTGATGCACCACTAGGTGACAAACCTATTGCAGGAGTAGATGCAGACGTTATGAACGTTTGGCTAGCTCAATGTGATGACTACTTGATAGTTTAGTGCAACATGCTTAACAGCTTAGAATCGGGACTTCAAAGATGTTTTGAACGTCATGGACCATATGAGATGTTCCAGGAGTTGAAGTTAATATTTCAAGAAAATACCCGAGTTGAGAGATATGAAGTCTCCAACAAGTTCTATAGCTAAAAAGATAGAGGAGAATTGCTCAACTAGTGAGCAAGTGCTTAGATTGTCTGGGTACTACAATCGCTTGAATCAAGTGGGAGTTAATCTTCCAGATAAGATAGTGATTGGCAGAGTTCTCTAAGTCACCATCACCAAGTTATTGGAACTTCGTGATGAACTATAATGCAAGGGATGACGAAAAGGATTCCCGAGCTCTTCGTGATGCTGAAATCGACGAAGGTAGAAATCAAGAAAAGAGCATCAAGTGTTGATGATTGACAAGATCACTAGTTTCAAGAAAAAGGCGAAGGGAAAGAAAGAGAACTTCAAGAAGAATGGCAAGCAAGTTGTCACTCCCGCGAAGAAGCCCAAAGCTGGACCAAAGCCTGAAACTGAGTGCTTACACTGCAAAGGAAATGGTCACTGGAAGCAGAAATGTAACATCCCAAATTTTCAATTTGGAATGTTATACATAGATCATCATTGCATATCATATTTTGTTGCATCTTTGGCTCGATCCTAGAAATTCTATGTTACTCAAGGACCCTCGGAGAGAGTTGGGGATTTCGTTATTTTCTTATTTGAGTTTTTCTCAAATTTTGAAAAATAGGATCATTGATTTTATTTATTTTATCTTCAATTATTTCTAATACCAAAAATTCAGAGAGGGAACAAAATGACTTTCCCAAAATAAAGAAATAATGAAGATTTAATAAAAAATCAAATAAGTTTTATTTTGGAAGTTTTCGCCTTTTTTTTAATTTAGGAAAAATGTGCGTTTTTCAAAATTGCACTTAGGCCCCAAATAAATGTTCATCTTGTCCGGCTTGATTTTAGAAGCTGGGGAAATTTTATTTCGGGATTTTTGGAGTCCGTTTAGTATTTCTTTTTATTTTTCTTCTGCGCGGAATTATTTAAAAAAACGCAACCGACCTACGGGTCGTGCCCGAGCGGGACTCCACCCGGGGGCGCCTTTAAATAGCGCCGCCCCGAGCCCCCCAGGCCCAGCCGCCCGCCCCGCCAGCCCGCAGCCGCCGCCGGCCCACTTCGCCGAAACCCTAGCCGCCAGCCGCACCGCGC
>NC_041385.1:684201535-684209626 GCF_002162155.2 Triticum dicoccoides | reverse complement strand
ATTCGCGTGTCGCCGTTTTTTTATATATAAAGAAAAATCCGAGCGGTTTTTTTTTTCTTTGGTTTTTTTTGTTTTTTTTCGG
Organism: Triticum dicoccoides; assembly: GCF_002162155.2. Taxonomy (NCBI): domain Eukaryota; kingdom Viridiplantae; phylum Streptophyta; class Magnoliopsida; order Poales; family Poaceae; genus Triticum; species Triticum dicoccoides. Next base: position 684,209,544 of record NC_041385.1, on the reverse strand, counting down.
TTTTATTTTTTCGGTTCGGTTAAATAGCGAGCGTTCGCTCGTTCGTTCGTTTTAACGAACGTATTCGTCAGATCTGTTTAGTCAACGAACGTTCGTTCGTCAGCCTGTTCGTCGTTTTTCTTTTTCTCGGATTTAATCCACGATTTTTCTGCTCGCGATTCCAGATCCCATTTTCGTTTTAGTATAACTTTTCGCTCGTTTATCGGAATCAGGCGATTCAAGCGCCTGGAGTTTCGTCTCGAAACCCTCTTTCCGAATAATCAACTTAAACAAGTTTTTGCTTCTATAAAATTTGACTTAGATCCATATTAGTAAAATGAAGCTGTTTTTCTTTCGCCGTTTGACTTTCGTTGCTTTGTTTGATTTGGTTCTTTTTGCAAACCGGAGTTCTTAAGTTGAACATTCTGGTTGGATCTTTTATTCGAGTTTTACCAGTGCATTAGATGAGTACTTATTGTATGTTTGTTTGTTTGTTTGTCTGCGATAGAATACCCGGAGTTCGCCGCCTGTTACTTCGAGTCTCTAGGTTTTGCGGATCATCAGCAAGGCAAGTAACACTTTGATCATACCTTTTCTCATACCCAGTTTTTATGCATTAGACCAATCCTCAAACAATTGCATGATTAGGATCTAATTAAATTGTGGGATGGGAAGTAGATGAGGTAGTACCTATTGCCTGTTTTATTTTCAAACCCCTGGGAGTTACTTCTATTTTTGCTTATTATGCCATGCTATGCTAGTAGACGTGGATTGGGTGAGTGTATCCATGACAGATGTGAGATTGTTAATCAATGGTTTATTTAAGGTGGCAACTTAAATACACATCTGGGTGGACTGAGGCACCTGGTTTCTATCAGGACTTGCCTGTATTTCTTCGGACCGCCACCCAGGCTCAAAGGGATCATGAGATTTTTCAAACTAGAAACTTACGTGTGCAGCCACAAGCCATTATTGGCTCTGGCATAGTTGACTAAGTCGTGCGAACTCTTACGGGTAGACTAGCAGATGTAGGGGAAAGTAGGTGTACCGGTCTACCCACATGTAAGGTGCTAGTGCTTCCGAAAGACTATGTCTCGGTCATCCGTTTCTCAAACACCATGTAGTGCGAGGAATTAAACGGAGGCGATCGAGTCTTGTGGGGAAAAGTGCGTAAACCTCTACAGAATGTACAAACTAATCATGATTAGCCGTGTCCCCGGTTATGGACGTTTTGAGTATCTAGTACCTGGATATCCTGTGAATCTCGTCATGTTACTTTAATCTAATATTGTTGGGTTTGATGAGTACTTTTAATTGGGATTGAGAATGCTGTCAACCATTCTCAATGTTTAACAACCACCATGATAGTTAATTAAATTTATTCCTTTGCAGTAGGGAAAATTTGGCTTTATGCAAAACTGTAACCATAGAGCTTTTACACCAGCCAAATTGCATGTAGTGTAGCTTATTCCATTGTTATTCTCTATGTGTTACCTTTGCCAGCATATTCCATGTGCTGACCCGTTTTCGGGCTGCAACGTTTCATGTTGCAGACTTTTCAGACGATGAGTAAGGTGCTTTTAGGTCGTGGTTCTATACTCAGGGATGCCGTTGGAGTTGATGGACTCGCTTATCTTCCAAGCCTTCCACTGTTATCGTTTTTAGATGGCCTTAAGCCATATTTATTTCAATAAGTTCTCTTTTGAGACATTCGATGTAATAAGTGTGTGGTTGCTACTCTGTTATAAATTCTCCAAGTACTGTGTGGTGTCAGCATTACTGATCCAGGGATGACACTGAGCACAGAGATCAGACTGGTTGAGGTCTGGTCGCTACAAGGTGGTATCAGAGCACACGCTGACTGTAGGACACGGCCACTAAGCTAAAGCCCTAGATCACTACTCTTTCTTCTCATTTCTGATTCCTCATCTTTTCTATTCCTTAGGATGGCGGATGCAAGGATCAAGTTCGCACAACCGGATGAGAATTCACCTTTTGGATGTCACTTGAAGGAAACCACTAGATACCTGAACATAGGAGTACCAAGCTTCACCGGTACTTTCAACGCCACTTTACCCGAAGAGGAGCGCTGGAGGATTCAAGTCAACATTCCAAGAAGGACATTTGCGCCAGTCACGGAGCCAATAGAGTTTACCTTTGATGTACCAACATGGAGCCTAGGAAAAAGCAAGGCAGCTCACATCGCCATGGGACGGATTGGAGAAGTTTACCACAACGACCTCAAGAATACTATCTACCAGATTTGTGGGCACCGAGATGAGCATTGGGAGATGATCACCACCAGGAGGGACAGATCAATCGCAGCTTATATTCAGGAGTTAAACCAACACATCCGACGCCAGGAGAATCAGATGTGCGTAGATATGGAGGAACTACAGAAGGCTATGACCAGGATCAAGGAGCTAGAAGCAGAACTCAAGGCTACACATAAAGACTATAGGGAAGAAATCGTCGCTCTAGTAAGACAGAACGGTGACCTTAAGGAGAAGATTGGAGTATTCATGGGAGGATCAGCACCCAGAGAGGAAGAGGATGAACCTACTTGCCCAGATAATTATATCATCATCGACGACACCGACTCGGATCCCAACGACAGCGATGATGACTATGTTGATGAAGCTGCAGCAGATATCATGGAATCTTCATCGGAGCAGTTTTTCTAGTTGACCACCATAACAGTAGTAGAATTTTCCACCATTTAATTAGTTTTAGTCCAAGCACTTTTGTAACGATAGTTAGACCGTCGTATGCCCTTGTTTGGATTGTTTGGAATGATATTGTGTGTATTGTCTCATGTGCATATGGGTAGTGTTATCCCACTAGACCTCATTCTATTCTAAACTCTCCCCTTTAAACCCTCAGATGCCTCCGAGACGCGACCCCGAGTTTGTTTTTCCGCCAGAGATCACTCAGTTGATTCAGCAGCAGAATACCTTGATTCAAACATTGGTACAGAACCAAGGCAACAACAACAACCCACCACCACCACTTGTTGACCATCTGGCACGTTTCTTAAGGTTGAATGCGCCGGTGTTTTCCAGTAGCACCGAGCCGATAGTAGCAGATGATTGGATCCATAAGATAGGGAGGGAGTTGACCACTGCAGGATGCACGGATGGAGAAAAGGTGAAGTTTGCCGCACATCAGCTTGACAGACCCGCAGCAGCATGGTGGGAGAATTTTACAGCCACTTACCCTGTAGACACTGTCACATGGAATCAGTTTCAGCAAGCTTTTCGTACTGCCATGTTTCAGCAGGAGCTATGGCCATGAAGAAGCGTGAGTTTCGCAACTTACGCCAAGGAGGGCGGACAGTTGGCTAGTATGTGGATGATTTTAGTAAGCTAGCACGTTATGCCCCAGATGACGTTGCTACGGATGCAGCTAAGCAGGAGAAGTTTCTACAAGGACTGAATGATGAGCTGAGCATGCAGTTGATGGTAGCCACTTTAAATAACTACCAGGAGTTAGTAGATCGTGCTCTTATGATTGAGGGGAAGCAGCAGCAGATTGACAATCGTAAGAGGAAGTATGCACAGGGGAAGTACAATTCTGGAGCTCAGCAGAAGCCACGTTTTACCCCAAAGTCAGGGGGACATTTTCAGCATACTCATGGAGGAGGTAGCTCGCACAATCATAATGGTGCAAAGAATGGCAACGGGAATGGAGGAAGCAATGGACAAAGCCGCACCAACCCGTCAACACCATCCAAGGCAGACCTGATTCATATCACTTGTTATAAGTGCCGTAAGACTGGGCATTATGCAAATGATTGCCCAGAAGCTCAAAATGGAAATGGCAATGGAAGCTCAGGAAAGAAGCCGAACCCTTTCAACAGGGGGCAAGTGAACCACGTTACCGTGGAGGAGGTTGAAGCTCATCCAGACGCAGTAATAGGTAAGTTTTTTGTTAAGGCATTTACTGCAGTTGTTCTTTTTGATACTGGTGCATCGCATTCATACATATCAAGGGGATTTGTGAATAAGTTTAGCCTGCCCACTAAGACTCTTAAGACACCTATGCTAGTGAGTTCACCGGGAGCTGAGTTTATGGTGAGTCAAGGATGCTTTCAGGTGCCATTAAGTATAGGAAGGCATGTTTTCCCAACAGATTTAATTATATTGGAATCCCAAGGTTTGGATGTAATTCTTGGTATGGATTGGCTGTCAATGTATGGAGGGAACATTGATTGCGCCAGTAAGTCGATTTTGCTTACGACACCAGAAGGAAGAAAAATCAAGTATGTATCACGGCATGAGCCAAGAAGAGCACATGTAAATTCCTTATCAGGAGTTATGCAGGAGGAAGTACCAGTGGTAAGGGATTTCCCCGATGTATTTCCAGAAGAGTTGCCAGGCATGCCACCGGATAGGGACATTGAGTTCTTAATTGAACTACTGCCAGGCACTGGACCTATATCCAAGAGACCGTACAGGATGCCAGCCCAAGATTTGGAGGAAATTAAGAAGCAGATCAAGGAGTTGTTGGATAAAGGTTTTATTCGCCCAAGTTCTTCGCCTTGGGGATCGCTAGTACTTCTGGTGGAAAAGAAGGATGGATCGTTAAGAATGGTTGTCGATTATCGCAGATTGAATGAAGTAACCATCAAGAACAAGTACCCACTACCAATGATCAATGATCTGTTTGATCGGTTGCAAGGAGCTAAGGTGTTTTCCAAGATCGATTTGCGATCAGGATACCATCAGTTGAAGATTCGAGAGCAAGATATACCGAAGACGGCTTTTACCACCAGGTATGGGCTGTATGAGTATACCGTTATGTCATTTGGTCTGACTAACGCCCCAGCCTATTTTATGAACATGATGAACAAGGTGTTTATGGAGTTTTTGGATAAGTTCGTCATGGTGTTCATTGATGATATTTTGGTTTACTCGAAGAATGAAGAGGAACATAAGGAACACTTGCGTTTGGTACTCGAGAAGCTCAGAGAACATCAGCTATACGCCAAGTTCAGCAAGTGTGAGTTTTGGTTGAAGGAAGTTGGATTTCTCGGACATGTTATATCCGGAGAAGGTATTGCCGTAGACCCCACTAAAGTTGTCACTGTGACAAACTGGGAAGCACCAACAACAGTTGGAGAGATCAGGAGTTTCCTTGGACTCGCAGGATACTACCGGAGATTCATTAAAAATTTCTCGAAGATTGCGAAGCCTATGATAGAGTTGTTGAAGAAGGATACTAAGTTCATTTGGACTGAGCAGTGTGAGGCTAGTTTCCAGGAGTTGAAGAAATGTTTGGTTACCTCACCAGTATTAATTCTGCCAGACCAGACTAAAGATTATGAAGTGTATTGCGACACTTCACGTCGAGGACTTGGAGCAGTGCTTATGCAGGAGGGAAGAGTTGTTTCGTATGCTTCACGACAGCTTAAGCCTCATGAGTTGAATTATGCTACTCATGATTTGGAATTAGCAGCCGTAGTGCATGCACTGAAAACATGAAGACATTTTCTCATTGGAAATCATTGTGAGGTGTACACGGATCATAAGAGTTTGAAGTACATCTTCACGCAGAAGGAGTTAAATCTCAGGCAGAGGAGATGGTTAGAGCTTATTAAGGATTATGATATGAGATTGCATTATCACCCCGGGAAGGCTAACGTTTTAGCAGACGTGTTGAGCCGTAAGAGCCACGTCAATACACTAATGATGGGAGGAATACCCAAGGAGTTAGCCGAGGATCTTCATGATCTATGTTTGGAAATAGTTCCGAGAGGCTATGTAGCAGCAATGGAGATCAGTCTACATTGATGGATAAAATCAGAGAAGCTCAAAAGACAGATAAGGAAGTTGCCTCTATAAAGGAGAAAATGAACGAAGGAAAGGCTAAGGGATTTCGTGAGGATGAGTACGATACCCTACGATTTGAGGATCGTGTTTATGTGCCCAATGACCCGGAGATCAGGAGGTTGATTCTGCAAGAGACACATGATTCACCATATTCGATTCACCCCGGGAATACCAAGATGTATTTGGATTTGAAGGAAAGTTTCTGGTGGACCGGAATGAAGAAGGATATTGTAGAGTATGTAGCAGTTTGTGATGTATGTCAGAGGGTGAAGGCAGAACATCAAAAGCCAGCCGGATTGTTGCAGCCATTGCCTATACCCGAATGGAAGTGGGACAAACTAGGCATGGATTTCATCACGGGATTGCCCAGGACTCGTTCAGGCTATGACTCGATTTGGGTTGTAGTCGATCGTTTGACGAAGGTAGCTCATTTCATTCCAGTAAAGACTACCTACAGCGGTGCCAAATTGGCTAAGATATACATGACAAGGATTGTATGTTTGCATGGAGTTCCAAGGAGTATCGTATCAGATAGAGGAACTCAATTCACCTCGAAGTTCTGGAAGCAATTGCACGAAACATTGGGAACCAGGCTGGAGTTTAGCACAGCTTTCCATCCGCAGACAGATGGACAGACCGAGAGAGTCAATCAGATTTTGGAGGATATGCTTAGAGCTTGTGTGTTGGATTATGGATCTAGTTGGGATGACAACTTGCCATACGCGGAGTTTTCTTACAACAACAGTTATCAATCCAGTTTGAAGATGGCCCCTTTCGAAGCCTTGTACGAAAGGAGGTGCAGAACCCCGTTGTTGTGGGATGAGGTTGGAGACCGCCAATTGTTTGGACCGGATTTGATTAAGGAGTCTGAACAAAAGGTAAAGTTGATCCGCGACAGGCTCAAGGTAGCTCAGTCAAGGCAGAAGAGCTATGCAGATTCAAAACGCAAGGAGACAGAACACGAAGTCGGAGACAGAGTTTATCTTCGAGTATCTCCGCTACGAGGAGTTAAGCGCTTTGGAGTTAAAGGCAAGTTAGCACCATGTTTTGTGGGGCCATACAAGGTTTTGGAACGCATGGGCGAAGTAGCGTACAAGTTGGAATTACCTAAGGGATTGTCAGGAGTTCACGATGTGTTCCATGTTTCACAGTTGAAGAAGTGTCACGCAGAAATAGCCGATATACCACTGAGAGATACTGTGCCACTGGAAGCAATTCAGTTGAAGGATGATTTGACTTATGAGGAGAAACCAGTTAGAATTCTGGATTATGCCAGTCGAGTTACCCGCAGTAAGGTTATCAAGTTTTGCAAAGTTCAGTGAAGCCACCACACCGAGGAGGAAGCCACCTGGGAGCGAGAGGAAGATCTGCTCAAGGACCACCCTCACCTATTTGCTAGCCAACCTGAATCTCGAGGGCGAGATTCATCTTAAGGGGGGTAGGTTTGTAACATCCCAAATTTTCAATTTGGAATGTTATACATAGATCATCATTGCATATCATATTTTGTTGCATCTTTGGCTCGATCCTAGAAATTCTATGCAACTCAAGGACCCTCGGAGAGAGTTGGGGATTTCGTTATTTTCTTATTTGAGTTTTTCTCAAATTTTGAAAAATAGGATCATTGATTTTATTTATTTTATCTTCAATTATTTCTACTACCAAAAATTCAGAGAGGGAATCAAATGACTTTCCCAAAATAAAGAAATAATGAAGATTTAATAAAAAAATCAAATAAGTTTTATTTTGGAAGTTTTCGCCTTTTTTTGAATTTAGAAAAAATGTGCGTTTTTCAAAATTGCACTTAGGCCCCAAATAAATGTTCATCTTGTCCGGCTTGATTTTAGAAGCCGGGGAAAATTTATTTCGGGACTTTTGGAGTCCGTTTAGTATTTCTTTTTATTTTTCTTCTGCCCGAAATTATTTAAAAAAACGCAACCGACCTACGGGCCGTGCCCGAGCGGGACTCCGCCCGGGGGTGCCTTTAAATAGTGCCGCCCCGAGCCCCCCAGGCCCAGCCGCCCGCCGCGCCAGCCCGCAGCCGCCGCCGGCCCACTTCGCCGAAAACCTAGCCGCCAGCCGCGTCGCGCCGCCACCAGATCCGCCGCCGCCACCGTCGGAGCCGCCGACTTCACCGGAGCTGCCGCCGCCGCCAGCCGACCCCGCCGCCCGAGGTTCGCCGCCGCCTCGATTCGCGTG
>NC_041385.1:684162300-684201052 GCF_002162155.2 Triticum dicoccoides | reverse complement strand
CCGGTTTTTTTATATAAAGAAAAAACCGAGCGGTTTTTTTCTTCGTTTTTTTTCGGTTTTATTTTTTCGGTTCGGTTAAATAGCGAGCGTTCGCTCGTTCGTTCGTTTTAACGAACGTATTCGTCAGATCTGTTTAGTCAACGAACATTCGTTCGTCAGCCTGTTCGTCGTTTTTCTTTTTCTCGGATTTAATCCGCGATTTTTCTGATCGCGATTCCAGATCCAATTTTTGTTTTAGTATAACTTTTCGCTCGTTTATCGGAATCAGGCGATTCAAGCGCCTGGAGTTTCGTCTCGAAACCCTCTTTCCGAATAATCAACTTAAACAAGTTTTTGCTTCTGTAAAATTTGACTTAGATCCAGATTAGTAAAACGAAGCTATTTTTCTTTCGCCGTTTGACTTTCGTTGCTTTGTTTGATTTGGTTCTTTTTGCAAACCGGAGTTCTTAAGTTGAACATTCTGGTTGGATCTTTTATTCGAGTTTTACCGGTGCATTAGATGAGTACTTATTGTATGTTTTTTTGTTTGTTTGTCTGCGATAGAATACCCGGAGTGTGCCGCCTGTTACTTCGAGTCTCTAGGTTTTGCGGATCATCAGCAAGGCAAGTAACACTTTGATCATACCTTTTCTCATACCCAGTTTTTATGCATTAGACCAATCCTCAAACAATTGCATGATTAGGATCTAATTAAATTGTGGGATGGGAAGTAGATGAGGTAGTACCTATTGCCTGTTTTATTTTCAAACCCCTGGGAGTTACTTCTATTTTTGCTTATTATGCCATGCTATGCTAGTAGACGTGGATTGGGTGAGTGTATCCATGACAGATGTGAGATTGTTAATCAATGGTTTATTTAAGGTGGCAACTTAAATACACATCTGGGTGGACTGAGGCACCTGGTTTCTATCAGGACTTGCCTGTATTTCTTCGGACCGCCACCCAGGCTCAAAGGGATCATGAGATTTTTCAAACTAGAAACTTACGTGTGCAGCCACAAGCCATTATTGGCTCTGGCATAGTTGACTAAGTCGTGCGAACTCTTACGGGTAGACTAGCAGATGTAGGGGAAAGTAGGTGTACCGGTCTACCCACATGTAAGGTGCTAGTGCTTCCGAAAGACTATGTCTCGGTCATCCGTTTCTCAAACACCATGTAGTGCGAGGAATTAAACGGAGGCGATCGATTCTTGTGGGGAAAAGTGCGCAAACCTCTGCAGAGTGTACAAACTAATCATGATTAGCCGTGTCCCCGGTTATGGACGTTTTGAGTATCTAGTACCTTGATATCCTGTGAATCTCGTCATGTTACTTTAATCTAATATTGTTGGGTTTGATGAGTACTTTTAATTGGGATCGAGAATGCTGTCAACCATTCTCAGTGTTTAACAACCACCATGATAGTTAATTAAATTTATTCCTTTGCAGTAGGGAAAATTTGGCTTTATGCAAAATGTAACCATAGAGCTTTTACACCAGCCAAATTGCATGTAGTGTAGCTTATTCCATTGTTATTCTCTATGTGTTACCTTTGCCAGCATATTCCATGTGCTGACCCGTTTTCGGGCTGCAACGTTTCATGTTGCAGACTTTTCAAACGACGAGTAAGGTGCTTTTAGGTCGTGGTTCTATACTCAGTGATGCCGTTGGAGTTGATGGACTCGCTTATCTTCCAAGCCTTCCGTTGTTATCGTTTTTAGATGGCCTTAAGCCATATTTATTTCAATAAGTTCTCTTTTGAGACATTCGATGTAATAAGTGTGTGGTTGCTACTCTGTTATAAATCCTCCAAGTACTGTGTGGTGTCAGCATTACTGATCCAGGGATGACACTAAGCACAGAGATCAGACTGGTTGAGGTCTGGTCGCTACAAGAAATGCCCTGAATATTTGGTGGATAAGAAGGATGGCAAAGTGAACAAGGGTATATTTGATATACAGGTTATTGATGTGTACCTTACTAGTGTTTATAGTAGCCCCTGAGTATTTGATACTTGTTCGGTTGCTAAAAATTATTAACTCGCAACAGGAGTTATAGAATAAATAGAGATTAGTTGAGGGTGAAGTGATGATGTGTGTTGGAAGTGATTCCAAGACTCATATGATCATAATCACACACTCCCTGTACTTTCGAGATAAGTGTTGAACCTAAATAAATGTTATTTGGCGTTTGCGTTGAGCATGAATATGATTTGATCATGTTTATTGCAAAACGGTTATTCATTTAAAGTCAGAGAATAATTGTTGTTCTATTTAGATGAATAAAACCTTCGATGGTCATACACCCAATGAAAATAGTTTGTTGGATCTCGATCGTAATGATACACATATTCATAATATTGATGCCAAAATATGCAAAGTTGATAATGATAGTGCAACTTATTTGTGGCACTGCCGTTTGGGTCATATCGGTGTAAAGCGCATGAAGAAACTGTTGGAAATATGCCCTAGAGGCAATAATAAAATTATTATTATTATATTTCCTTGTTCATGATAATTGTCTTTTATTCATGCTATAAAATTATTATGTACGTGTGTTGAACGCGGAGGTGCCGTCCGTTCGGCACTAGGATCAACGGTGATTTGAATCACGACGAGTACGACTCCATCAACCCCGTTCACTTGAACGCTTCCGCTTAGCGATCTACAAGGGTATGTAGATGCACTCTCTTTCTACTCGTTGCTGGTCTCTCCATAGATAGATCTTGGTGACACGTAGGAAAATTTTGAATTTCTGCTACGTTCCCCAACAGTGGCATCATGAGCTAGGTCTATTGCGTAGATTCTTTGCACGAGTAGAACACAAAGTAGTTGTGGGCGTTGATCACATGGCGATGTGACCTGTGAGTGTTAATCACATGGCGATGTGAACTAGATTATTGACTCTAGTGCAAGTGGGAGACTGTTGGAAATATGCCCTAGAGGCAATGATATAAGTATTATTATTATATTTCCTTGTTCATGATAATTGTCTTTTATTCATGCTATAACTGTATTATCCGGAAATCGTAATACACGTGTGAATACATAGACCACAATATGTCCCTAGTGAGCCTCTAGTTGACTAGCTCGTTGTGATCAACAGATAGTCATGGTTTCCTGGCTATGGACATTGGATGTCGTTGATAACGGGATCACATCATTAGGAGAATGATGTGATGGACAAGACCTCTAGTAAACTCTTGGGTATTAGTCACATGGCGATGTGACCTGTGAGTGTTAATCACATGGCGATGTGAACTAGATTATTGACTCTAGTGCAAGTGGGAGACTGTTGGAAATATGCCCTAGAGGCAATGATAAAAGTATTATTATTATATTTCCTTGTTCATGATAATTGTCTTTTATTCATGCTATAACTGTATTATCCGGAAATCGTAATACACGTGTGAATACATAGACCACAATATGTCCCTAGTGAGCCTCTAGTTGACTAGCTCGTTGTGATCAACAGATAGTCATGGTTTCCTGGCTATGGACATTGGATGTCGTTGATAACGGGATCACATCATTAGGAGAATGATGTGATGGACAAGACCCAATCCTAAGACTAGCACAAAAGATCGTGTAGTTCATTTGCTAGAGCTTTGCCAATGTCAAGTATCTCTTCCTTCGACCATGAGATTGAACAAGGTATTGGATACCGACGATCGAATCTCGGGCAAGTAACATACCGATAGACAAAGGGAGTTGAATACGGGATTGATTAAGTCCTTGACATCGTGGTTCATCCGATGAGATCATCGTGGAACATGTGGGAGCCATCATGGGTATCCAGATCCCGCTGTTGGTTATTGACCGGAGAACGTCTCGGTCATGTCTACATGTCTCCCGAACCCGTAGGGTCTACACACTTAAGGTTCGATGACGCTAGGGTTATAAAGGAAGTTTGTATGTGGTTACCGAATGTTGTTCGGAGTCCCGGATGAGATCCCGGACGTCACGAGGAGTTCCGGAATGGTCCGGAGGTAAAGATTTATATATGGGAAGTCCTATTTTGGCCACCGGAAAATGTTCGGGATTTTTCCGTATTGTACCGGGAAGGTTCTAGAAGGTTCTGGAGTGGGGCCCACCTGCATGGGGGGACCCACATGGACGTGGGTAGTGGGGGCAAGGCCCCACACCCCTGGTCAAGGCGCACCAAGATCCCCCCTTAGAAGGAATAAGATCATATCCCGAAGGGATAAGATCAAGATCCCTAAAAAGGGGGGATAACAATCGGTGGGGAAGGAAATAATGAGATTTCTTTCCTCCCACCTTGGCCAACGCCCCAATGGACTTGGAGGGCAAGAAACCAGCCCCTCCACCCCTATATATAGTGGGGAGGCACATGGGAGCTATACACGAAGTTCTGGCACAGCCCTACCTCTCTTCCTACTCCTCCTCTCCCATGGTGCTTGGCGAAGCCCTGCTGGATTGCCACGCTCCTCCACCACCACCACGCCGTTGTGCTGCTGTTGGATGGAGTCTTCCTCAACCTCTCCCTCTCTCCTTGCTGGATCAAGGCGTGGGAGACGTCACCGGGCTGTACGTGTGTTGAACGCGGAGGTGCCGTCCGTTCGGCACTAGGATCAACGGTGATTTGAATCACGACGAGTACGACTCCATCAACCCCGTTCACTTGAACGCTTCCGCTTAGCGATCTACAAGGGTATGTAGATGCACTCTCTTTCTACTCGTTGCTGGTCTCTCCATAGATAGATCTTGGTGACACGTAGGAAAATTTTGAATTTCTGCTACGTTCCCCAACAGTGGCATCATGAGCTAGGTCTATTGCGTAGATTCTTTGCACGAGTAGAACACAAAGTAGTTGTGGGCGTTGATGTTGTTCAATATGCTTACCGTTACTAGTCCAATCTTGTTTCGAGGGTATTGTGGGATGAAGCGGCCTGGACCGACCTTACACGTACTCTTATGTGAGACAGGTTCCACCGATTGACATGCACTTGGTGCATAAGGTGGCTAGCGGGTGCCAGTCTCTCCCACTTTAGTCGGAACGGATTCGATGAAAAGGGTCCTTATGAAGGGTAAATAGCAATTGGCATATCACGTTGTGGTCTTGCGTAGGTAAGAAATGTTCTTGCTAGAAACCCATAGCAGCCACGTAAAACATGCAACAACAATTAGAGGACGTCTAACTTGTTTTTGCAGGGTATGCTATGTGATGTGATATGGCCAAGAAGAATGTGATGAATGATATGTGATGTATGAGATTGATCATGTTCTTGTAATAGGATTCACGACTTGCATGTCGATGAGTATGACAACCGGCAGGAGCCATAGGAGTTGTCTTTATTTATTGTATGACCTGCGTGTCATTGAAGAACGCCATGTAAACTACTTTACTTTATTGCTAAACGCATTAGTCATAGAAGTAGAAGTAGTCGTTGGCGTGACAACTTCATGAAGACACGATGATGGAGATCATGATGATGGAGATCATGGTGTCGTGCCGGTGACGATGATGATCATGGAGCCACGAAGATGAAGATCAAAAGGAGCAAAATGATATTGGCCATATCATGTCACTATTTGATTGCATGTGATGTTTATCATGTTTATGCATCTTGTTTGCTTAGGACGACGGTAGTAAATAAGATGATCCCTTACAAAATTTCAAGAAGTGTTCTCCCCTAACTGTGCACCGTTGCTACAGTTCGTCGCTTCTAAGCACCACGTGATGATCGGGTGTGATGGATTCTTACGTTCACATACAATGGGTGTAAGACAGTTTTACACAGCGAAAACACTTAGGGTTAACTTGACGAGCCTAGCATGTGCAGACATGGCCTCGGAACACGGAGACCAAAAGGTCGAGCATGAGTCGTATGGTAGATACGATCAACATGAAGATGTTCACCGATGATGACTAGTCCGTCTCACGTGATGATCGGACACGGCCTAGTTGACTCGGATCATGTGATCACTTAGATGACCAGAGGGATGTCTATCTAAGTGGGAGTTCATAAGATGAACTTAATTATCCTGAACATAGTCAAAAGACCTTTTGCAAATTATGTCGTAAGCTCGCGCTTTAGTTCCACTGTTTAGATATGTTCCTAGAGAAAATATAGTTGAAAGTTGATAGTAGCGATTATGCGATCAGTAGAAAGCTTATGTCCTTAATGCACCGCTCAGTGTGCTGAACCCCAACATCGTTTGTCGATGTTGCGAACATCGGACATACACGTTTTGATAACTACGTGATAGTTCAATTAAATGGTTTAAGTAGAGGCACCAAAGACGTTTTCGAAACATCGCGGAACATATGAGATGTTTCGAGGGCTGAAATTGGGATTTCAGGCTCGTGCCCACGTCAAGAGGTATAAGACCTCCGACGATTTTCTTAGCCTGCAAACTAAGGAGAGAAGCTCAATTGTTGAGCTTGTGCTCAGATTGTCTGAGTGCAACAATCACTTGAATCGAGTGGGAGTTGATCTTCCAAATGAGATAGTGATGTTTCTCCAAAGTCATTGCCACCAAGCTGCTAGAGCTTCGTGATGAACTATAACATATCAGGGATAGATATGATGATCCTTGAGGTATTCGCGTTGTTTGACACCGCGAAAGTAGAAATCAAGAAGGAGCATCAATTGTTGATGGTTGGTGAAACCACTAGTTTCAAGAAGGGCAAGGGAACAAAGGGATACTTCATGAAACGGCAATTCAGCTGCTGCTCTAGTGAGGAAACCCAAGGTTGAACCCAAACCCGAGACTAAGTGCTTCTGTAATAAGGGGAACAACCACTGGAGCAGCATTACCCTAGATACTTGGTGGATGAGAAGGCTGACAAGGTCGATAGAAGTATATTGGATATACATTATGTTAATGTGTACTTTACTAGTACTCCTAGTAGCACCAGGGTATTGGATACCGGTTCGGTTGCTAAGTGTTAGTAACTCGAAATAAAAGCTACGGAATAAACGGAGACTAGCTAAAGGTGAGCTGACGATATATGTTGGAAGTGTTTCCAAGGTTGATATGATCAAGCATCGCACGCTCCCTCTACCACCGAGATTGGTGTTGCGTTGAGCATAGACATGATTGGATTATGTCTATCGCAATACGGTTATTCATTTAAGGAGAATAATGGTTACTCTATTTTTGAATAATACCTTCAATGGTCTTGCACCTAAAGGAATGGTTTATTGAATCTCGGTCGTAGTGATACACATTTTCATGCCAAAAGATATAAGATAGTAATGATAGTACCACTTACTTGTGGCACTGCCATGTAAGTCATAAAGGTATAAAACGCATGAAGAAGCTCCATGTTGATGGATCTTTGGACTCACTCGTTTTTGAAAAGTTTGAGACATGCGAACCATGTCTATTTGTGTATATGCATGAAGAAACTCCATGCAAATGGATCGTTCGGACTCACTTGATTTTGAATCACTTGAGATATGCAAATCATACCACATGGGCAAGATGACTGAAAAGCCTCATTTTCAGTAAGATGGAACAAGATAGCAACTTGTTGGAAGTAACACATTTTGATGTGTGCAGTCGAATGAGTGCTGAGGCATGCAGTGAATATCATTATGTTCTTACTTCACAGATGATTCGAGTAAATGTTGAGTATATTTACTTGATGAAACACAAGTCTGAATTATTGAATGGTTCAAGTAATTTCAGAGTGAAGTAGCAGATCATTGTGACAAGAGGATAAAATGTCTATGATATGATCATAGAGATGAATATCTGAGTTACGAGTTTTGGCACACAATTAAGACATTGTGGAAATTGTTTCGCAATTAATACCGCCTGGAACACCATAATGTGATGGTGTGTCCGAACATCATAGTTGCACCCTATTGGATATGGTGCGTACCATGATGTCTCTTATCGAATTACCACTATCGTTCATGGGTTAGGCATTAGAGACAACCACATTCACTTTAAATAGGGCACCACGTAATTCCGATGAGATGACACCGTATGAATTATGGTTTAGATAAACCTAAGTTGTCGTTTCTTAAAAGTTTGGGGCTGTGACGCTTATATGAAAAAGTTTCAGGTTGATAAGCTCGAACCCAAAGCGGATAAAATGCATATTCATAGGAAACCCAAAACAGTTGGGCATACCTCCTAATTCAGATCCGAAAGCAATATGGATTGTTTCTAGAATCGGGTCCTTTCTCGAGGAAAAGTTTCTCTTGAAAGAATTGAGTGGGAGGATGGTGGAGACTTGATGAGGTTATTGAACCGTCTCTTCAACTAGTGTGTGACAGGGCACAGGGAGTTGTTCCTGTGGCACCTACACCAATTGAAGTGGAAGCTTATGATATTGATCATGAAACTTCGGATCAAGTCACTCCCAAACCTCGTAGGATGACAAGGATGCGTACTACTTCAGAGTGGTACGTAATCCTGTCTTGAAGGTCATGTTGCTAGACAACAATGAACCTACGAGCTATGGAGAAGCGATGGTGGGCCCGGATTCCGATAAATGGCTTGAGGCCATAAAATCCGAGAGAGGATCCATGTATGAAAACAAAGTGTAGACTTTGGCAGAACGGCTCGATGGTCGTAAGGCTAATGAGTACAAATGGATTTCAAAAGGAAGACGGACAATGATGGTAAATGTCACCATTAAGAAAGCTCGACTTGTCGTTAAGATGTTTTCCGACAAGTTCAAGGAGTTGACTACGATGAGATTTTCTCACTCGTAGCGATGCTAAGAGTCTGTTGGAATTATATTAGCGATTACTGCATTATTTATGAAATCTTGCAGATAGGATGTCAAAACTTTGTTTCCTCGACGATTTTAATGAGGAAAGGTTGTATGTGATACAACCGGAAGGTTTTGTCAATCCCGAAAGATGCTAATAAGTATGCAAAGCTACAGCAATCCTTCTAAGGACTGGAGTGAGCATCTCGGAGTTGGAATGTATGCTTTGATGATGATCAAAAATTTTGGGTTTGTACAAAGTTTATGAGAAACTTGTATTTCCAAAGAAGTGAGTGGGAGCACTATAGAATTTTTGATGAGTATATGTTGTTGACATATTGTTGATCAGAAATGACGTAGAATTTCTGGAAAGCATATAGGGTTATTTTGAAAGTGTTTTTCAATGGAAAGCCTGGATTAAGCTACTTGAACATTGAGCATCAAGATCTATAAGGATAG
This sequence comes from Triticum dicoccoides, assembly GCF_002162155.2. Lineage (NCBI taxonomy): Eukaryota > Viridiplantae > Streptophyta > Magnoliopsida > Poales > Poaceae > Triticum > Triticum dicoccoides. Next base: position 684,191,921 of record NC_041385.1, on the reverse strand, counting down.
ATCAAAATGCTTAATAATACTTTCAAATGAGCACATACCTTGACATGATCTTGAAGGTGTTCAAGATGGACAAGTCAAAGAAGGAGTTCTTGCCTGAGTTGTAAGGTACAAAGTTAAGACTTAAAGCTCGACCACGGCAGAACAGAAAGAAAGGACGAAGGTCGTCCCCTATGCTTAAGACGTAGGCTCTTCAGTATGCTATGATGTGTACCGCACCTGAAGTGTGCCTTGCCATGAGTCAGTCAAGGGGTACAAGAGTGATCCAAGAATGGCTCACAGGACAGCGGTCAAAGTTATCCTTAGTAACTAGTGGACTAAGGAATTTTCTCGATTATGGAGGTGGTAAAAGAGTTCGTCGTAAAGGTTACGACGATGCAAGCTTGACACCTATCCGGATAGCTCTGAGTAGAGAGACCGGATACATATAATGGAGCAATAATTTAGAATAGCTCCAAGTAGAACAGTTGTTTGGAATAGCTCCAAATAGAGCGTGGTAGCTGCATCTAGGAGATGACATACAGATTTGTAAAGCACACACGGATCTGAAAGGTTCAGACCCGTTGACTAAAACCTCTCTCACAAGCAACATGATCAAACATAAAACTCATTGAGTGTTAATCACATAGTGATGTGAACTAGACTTATGACTCTAGTAAACTCTTGGGTATTAGTCACATGGCGATGTGACCTGTGAGTGTTAATCACATGGCGATGTGAACTAGATTATTGACTCTAGTGCAAGTGGGAGACTGTTGGAAATATGCCCTAGAGGCAATGATAAAAGTATTATTATTATATTTCCTTGTTCATGATAATTGTCTTTTATTCATGCTATAACTGTATTATCCGGAAATCGTAATACACGTGTGAATACATAGACCACAATATGTCCCTAGTGAGCCTCTAGTTGACTAGCTCGTTGTGATCAACAGATAGTCATGGTTTCCTGGCTATGGACATTGGATGTCGTTGATAACGGGATCACATCATTAGGAGAATGATGTGATGGACAAGACCCAATCCTAAGACTAGCACAAAAGATCGTGTAGTTCATTTGCTAGAGCTTTGCCAATGTCAAGTATCTCTTCCTTTGACCATGAGATCGTGTAACTCCTGGATACCGTAGGAGTGCTTTGGGTGTATCAAATGTCACAACGTAACTGGGTGACTATAAAGGTGCACTACAGGTATCTCCGAAAGTATCTATTGTTTTATGCGGATCGAGACTGGGATTTGTCACTCCGTGTAAACGGAGAGGTATCTCTGGGCCCACTCGGTAGGACATCATCATATGCGCAATGTGACCAAGGAGTTGATCACGGGATGATGTGTTACGGAACGAGTAAAGTGACTTGCCGGTAACAAGATTGAACAAGGTATTGGATACCGACGATCGAATCTCGGGCAAGTAACATACCGATAGACAAAGGGAATTGAATACGGGATTGATTAAGTCCTTGACATCGTGGTTCATCCGATGAGATCATCGTGGAACATGTGGGAGCCATCATGGGTATCCAGATCCTGCTGTTGGTTATTGACCGGAGAACGTCTCGGTCATGTCTACATGTCTCCCGAACCCGTAGGGTCTACACACTTAAGGTTCGATGACGCTAGGGTTATAAAGGAAGTTTGTATGTGGTTACCGAATGTTGTTCGGAGTCCCGGATGAGATCCCGGACGTCACGAGGAGTTCTGGAATGGTCCGGAGGTAAAGATTTATATATGGGAAGTCCTATTTTGGCCACCGGAAAATGTTCGGGATTTTTCGGTATTGTACCGGGAAGGTTCTAGAAGGTTCCGGAGTGGGGCCCACCTGCATGGGGGGACCCACATGGACGTGGGTAGTGGGGGCAAGGCCCCACACCCCTGGTCAAGGCGCACCAATATCCCCCCTTAGAAGGAATAAGATCATATCCCGAAGGGATAAGATCAAGATCCCTAAAAAGGGGGGATAACAATCGGTGGGGAAGGAAATAATGAGATTTCTTTCCTCCCACCTTGGCCAACGCCCCAATGGACTTGGAGGGCAAGAAACCAGCCGCTCCACCCCTATATATAGTGGGGAGGCGCATGGGAGCTATACACGAAGTTCTGGCACAGCCCTACCTCTCTTCCTACTCCTCCTCTCCCATGGTGCTTGGCGAAGCCCTGCTGGATTGCCACGCTCCTCCACCACCACCACGCCGTTGTGCTGCTGTTGGATGGAGTCTTCCTCAACCTCTCCATCTCTCCTTGCTGGATCAAGGCGTGGGAGACGTCACCGGGCTGTACGTGTGTTGAACGCGGAGGTGCCGTCCGTTCGGCACTAGGATCATCGGTGATTTGAATCACGACGAGTACGACTCCATCAACCCCGTTCACTTGAACGCTTCCGCTTAGTGATATACAAGGGTATGTAGATGCACTCTCTTTCTACTCGTTGCTGGTCTCTCCATAGATAGATCTTGGTGACACGTAGGAAAATTTTGAATTTCTGCTACGTTCCCCAACAGAAACTCCATAAAGATGGATTTTATGAATCACTTGGTTATGAATCATTTGATGCTTGTGAACCGTGCCTTTTGGGCAAGATGACTAAAACTCCGTTCTCCGGAACAATGGAACAAGCAACAAACTTGTTGGAAATAATACATACTGATGTATGCAGACCAATGAGTATTAAGGCTCGTGGCGGGTATCGTTATTTTCTGACCTTCACAGATGATTTGAACAGATATGGGTATATCTACTTGATGAAACATAAGTCTGAAATAGTTGAAAGGTTCAAAGAATTTCAGAGTGAAGTGTAAAATCATCGTAACAAGTAAATAAAGTTTCTGCGATCTGATCGTGGAGATGAATATTTGAGTTACGAGTTTGGCCTTTAGTTAAAACAATGTGGAATAATTTCACAGTTCACACCACTTGGAACACTATAGCGTTATGGTGTGTCCGAACGTCGTAACCGCACTTTATTGGATATTGTGTGATCTATGATGTCTCTTATCGGTTTACCACTATCGTTTTGTGGTTATGCATTAGAGACAGTTGCATTCACTTTAAATAGGGCACCATCAGAATCTGTTGAGACAATGCCTTATGAACTGTGGTTTGGCAAGAAACCAAAGTTGTCGTTTCTTAAAGTTTGGGGTTGCGATGCTTATGTGAAAAAGTTTCAAGCTGATAAGCTCAAACCCAAATCGGAGAAGTGCGTCTTCATAGAATACCCAAAGGTAACTATTGGGTACACCTTCTATCACAGATCCAAAGGCAAGTTATTCGTTCCTAAGATGGATCCTTTCTAGAGAAGGAGTTTCTCTCGAAAGAAGTGAGTGGGAGGAATGTAGAGCTTGATAAGGTAATTGTACCTTCTCCCGAATTGGAAAGTAGTTCATCACAGAAATCAGTTCCAGTGATTCCTACACCAATTAGTGTTGAAGCTAATGATGATGATCATGAAACTTCAGATTAAGTTACTACAGAACCTCGTAGGTCTTCCAGAGTAAGATCCGCACCAAAGTGGTACGGTGATCCTATACTGAAGTCATGTTACTAGACCATGATGAACCTACGAACTATGAGGAAGCGATGATGAGCCCAGATTCCGTGAAATGGCTTGAGGCCATGAAATCTAAGATAGGATCCATGTATGAGAACAAAGTATGGACTTTGGTGGAATTGCCCGATGATCGGCAAGCCACGGAAAATAAATGGATCGTCAAGAGGAAGACAGACGCTGATATTAGTGTTACTATCTACAAAGCTCGACTTGTCGCAAAAAGTTTTTTGACAAGTTCAAGGTGTTGAATATGATGAGATTTTCTCACTCGTATCAATGCTTAAGTCTGTCCAAATCATGTTAGCAATTGCCGCATTTTATGATTATGAAATATGGCAAATGGATGTCAAAACTGCATTCCTGAATGGATTTCTAGATGAAGAGTTGTATACGATGCAACCAGAAGGTTTTGTCGATCCAAAAGGTGCTAACAAAATGTGCAAGCACCAGCGATCCATCAATGGACTGGTGCAAGCATCTCATAGTTGGAATATACGCTTTCATGAATTGATCAAAGCATATGGTTTTATACAAACTTTTGGAAAGGATTGTATTTACAAGAAAGTGAGTGGGAGATCTGTAGCATTTCTAATACTATATGTAGATGACATATTGTTGATTGGAAATGATATAGAAATTCTGGATAGCATAAAAGGATACTTGAATAAGAGTTTTTCAAAGCAAGACCTCGGTGATGCTGCTTACACATTGAGCATCAAGATCTATATAGATAGATCAAGACGCTTGATAGGATTTTTCAATGAGTACATACCTTGATAAAGGTTTTGAAGTAATTCAAAATGGAACAGTCAAAGAAGGAGTTCTTGCCTGTGTTGCAAGGTGTAAAGTTGAGTAAGACTCAAAACCCGACCATGGCAGAAAATAGAAAGAGAATGAAAAGGCATTCCCTATGCCTCAGTCATAGGTTCTATAAAGTATGCTATGCTGTGTACCAGACCTATTGTATACCTTGCTCTGAGTTTGGCGAGGGAGTACAATTTTTGATCTAGGAGTAGACCACTGGACAGCGGTCAAGAATATCCTTAGTAAGGACTAAGGAAATATTTCTCGATAATGGAGGTGATAAAAGAGTTCATCGTAAAAATTACATCGATGCAAGCTTTTACACTGATCCAGATGACTCTAAGTCTCAATTTGGATACATATTGAAAGTGGGAGCAATTAGCTAGAGTAGCTCCATGCAGAGCATTGTAGACATAAAATATTTGCAAAATACATACGGCTCTAAATGTGACAGACCTGTTGACTAAACTTCTCTCACGAGCAAAACATGATCATACCTTAGTACTCTTTGGGTGTTAATCACATAGCGATGTGAACTAGATTATTGACTAGTAAACCCTTTTGGTTGTTGGTCACATGACAATGTGAACTATGAATGTTAATCACATATAGATGTGAATATTGGTGTTAAATCACATGATGATGTGAACTAGATTATTGACTCTAGTGCAAGTGGGAGGCTAAAGGAAATATGCCCTAGAGGCAATAATAAAGTTATTATTTATTTCCTTATTTCATCACAAATGTTTATTATTCATGCTAGAATTGTATTAACCGGAAACTTAGTACATGTGTGAATACATAGACAAACATAATGTCCCTAGTATGCCTCTACTTGACTAGCTCGTTGAATCAAAGATGGTTAAGTTTCCTAGTCATAGACATGAGTTGTCATTTGATTAACAGGATCATATCATTGGAGAATGATGTGATTGACTTGACCCATTCCATTAGCTTAGCACTTGATCGTTTAGTATGTTGCTATTGCTTTCTTCATGACTTATACATGTTCCTATGACTATGAGATTATGCAACTCCCGTTTATCAGAGGAACACTTTGTGTGCTACCAAATGTCACAACGTAACTGGGTGATTATAAAGGTGCTCTACAGGTGTCTCCGAAGGTACATGTTGGGTTGGCGTATTTCGAGATTAGGATTTGTCACTCCGATTGTCGGAGAGGTATCTCTGGGCCCTCTCGGTAATGCACATCATTATAAGCCTTGCAACCAATGTGACTAATGAGTTAGTTGCTGGATGATGCATTACGTAACGAGTAAAGAGACTTGCCGGTAACGAGATTGAACTAGGTATTGAGATACCGATGATCAAATCTCGGGCAAGTAACATACCGATGACAAAGGGAACAACGTATATTGTTATGCGGTTTGACCAATAAAGATCTTCATAGAATATGTGGGAGCCAATATGAGCATCTAGGTTCCACTATTGGTTATTGACCATAAACGTGTTTCGGTCATGTCTACATTGTTCTCGAACCCGTAGGGTCCGCACGCTTAAGGTTTCGATGACAGTTATATTATGAGTTTATGAGTTTTGATGTACCGAAGGAGTTCGGAGTCCCAGATGAGATCAGGGACATGACGAGGAGTCTCGAAATGGTCGAGACGTAAAAATCGATATATTGGACGACTATATTTGGACTTCGGAAAGGTTCCGAGTGATTCGGGTATTTTTCGGAGTACTGGAGAGTTACGGGAATTCGCCGGGGAGTATATGGGCCTTATTGGGCCATACGGGAATAGAGGAGAGAGGCCGAAAGGAAGGAGGCACGCAGCCCCCCTCTGGTCCGAATTGGACAAGGGGTGCACCCCCCCTTTTCCTTCCTCCTCTCCCCCTCTTTCCTTCTCTCCTACTCCAACAAGGAAGGGGGGAGTCCTACTCCCGGTGGGAGGAGGACTCCTCCTGGCGCGCCCCTCCTGGCCGGCCAACCCCTCCCCCTGGCTCCTTTATATACGGGGGCAGGGGGGCACCTCTAGGCACAACAACAATTGATCATTGATCTCTTAGCCATGTGCGGTGCCCCCCTCCACCATAGTCCTCCTCGATAATATTGTAGCGGTGCTTAGGCGAAGCCCTGCGATGGTAGAACATCAAGATCGTCACCACACCGTCGTGCTGACGGAACTCTCCCTCGACACTCGGCTAGATTGGAGTTCGAGGGACGTCATCGAGCTGAACGTGTGCTAGAACTTGGAGGTGCCGTAGTTTCGGTGCTTGATCGGTCGGGCCGTGAAGACGTACGACTACATCAACCGCGTTGTCATAACGCTTCCGCTTTCGGTCTATGAGGGTACGTGGACAACACTCTCCCCTCTCGTTGCTATGCATCACCATGATCTTGCGTGTGCGTGGGAAATTTTTGAAATTACTACGTTCCCCAACAGTATCCACCATGTATACGTCATACGGGGAGGTGGCTGTCCAGCGCCCTGTAGGCGGTGGTTTTTGTGCCTGCTCCTCTCCGGCATCGTCGTCCATACCGTCGATGCCTTCGGAGTCGTAATCGAGCATGTCGGTCAAGTCTTTGACAGTGGCTATGAAGTGTTGATGGGTGGGAAGTGGAATTCTCCGTCATCATCCTTCAATCCAAATCGGATATAGTTCGGCTAAGAGTCCCCTGATAAGGAGAGGGCTTTTAATGAGTTTAGCACATCGCCTAAAGGTGAGTGCCAGCAGATGTCCAGGGAACTGGATTCAATGATCGGCGCCTGATCAGATTTGATGGGTGCGGATGCATGCGGTTCAGAACCTATGGCCGGAGACGAATCCGAGGTTTCAGTGACACAGGCCCCGCTCGAGGTCGGATCTGTGTGCGGCTCTAACACCGCTAAGTCCGCGGCTTCCGCGGTGGGGTTGAGATACTCGTCCTCGGACGATGCAATCTGTCCCGGGTCTAGGGCCAGAGCAGTTACAGGCGCTATCTCCTGTGCACGGTCCGATGATAGATTTAGGTCATGTTCATTGTGGTGGCCGGAAGCGGCTACCATGGGCTCGAATCCATCGAAGATCAAGTCTCCGCGGATATCGGCAACGTAATTCAAGCTTCCAAACCTGGCCTGATGGCCAGGGGCATATCTATCGATCTACTCTAGATGGACAAGCGAGTTGGCCCGCAGTGCGAAGCCGCCGAATACGAAGATCTGTCCAGGGAGGAAAACCTCTCCCTAGACTACATTGTTGTAGATGATTGATGGAGCCATCAAAACCTTTCGGTGACGATGCAGCAGAACTCTCAATGAAAGCACTAATGTCGGTGTCAAAACCGGCGGATCTTGGGTAGGGGGTCCCGAACTATGCGTCTAAGGTTGATGGTAACAGGAGGTGGGGGACACGATGTTTACCCAGGTTTGGGCCCTCTCTATGGAGGTAATACCCTACTTCCTGCTTGATTGATCTTGATGAATATGAGTATTACAAGAGTTGATCTACCACGAGATCGTAATGGCTAAAACCCTAGAAGTCTAGCCTGTATGATTATGATGGCCTCTATGGACTATGTCCTCCGGTTTATATAGACACTGGAGGGGACTAGGGTTGTACAAAGTCGGTTACAGAGAAAGGAATCTTCATATATGGTCCCCAAGCTTGCCTTCCACGCCAAGGAGAGTCCCATCCGGACATGGGAGAGAGTCTTCTATCTTGTATCTTCACGCCCAACAGTCCGGCCCACATTACGTAGTCCATCTGTCCGAGGACCCCTTAATCCAGGACTCCCTCAGGGGGAGCATGGGGCACTGTTGCCATGCCCCAGCTTGTCGCTTGGTCGGGCTCAGAATCCGAGGGAGGGGACGGGCCGCCTGCTAGAGGCCGGCCCATACCCCAAGCCGCCTTTTGGGAGCGCACCATCTTCTGGAGGCCGGCAGCATGGCACCAGCCGGCTCTGGAAGCCGGCCGCGAGACCAGTCGGCTTGAGGGGCTCGGATTGCCCCGATGTCTTGGAATGTCTTTGTGTATGGATGAGGCTACCTGGAGCCTATCCCCCCAACAGAAACATAATAATACAATATTATTGCCTCTAGGGTATATTTACAACACTAGGGGTCCATAGCAGTAGTTAGATGTCATCCTCTCTCCCTTGTGATTCAATACAAAGTTCACATTAGTTGCTTCACATGATCGGGATCCATATGATGTAATTACTGGTTGTGTTTGTTGGGATATGATGAATTGTCACTTTATGATCAGATTATTCATTGAATTATATTGAATATTTTTTAAGTTTCTTTGTTGCATAATTAAGTAGTCGTGTATGTTCTCCTATTTGTCTTATTTGGCCAAGACTGATTAGTAGTTCTTCGGAGGAAGTTGTGCATGGTAGTGGGTTGAATCTTTGTGGTGATTCATCCCAGTGTCACAAAGGGAACGGACACGTATTTATAGTTACCACTAAGGATAAAATGATGGTTTCTGACTTGGATGCTAGTTTTATTGTCTACATTATGCCACTTTGTTTATTGCAGTACTTGATACGTCTCCAACGTATCTATAATTTTTGATGTATTCATGCCATGTTTATAATATTTCTACATGATTTTGGTATGATTTGGTTAGATCTAACCCGGACTGACGCTATTTTTGGCAGAACTATTGTCGTGTTGTTTTTTGTGCAAAAATAGAAGTTCTCGGAATGCGCTGAAAATCAACAGAGATTTTTTTGGAAAATATAAAAAATACTGGAATGAAAATTTATCGGAGGGGAGTCCCGTGGGCCCCATGAGGGTGGAGGGCGCCCCCACCCCCCTGGGGCATGCCCCTGTGCCTCGTGGACTCTCCGTGGACCCCCCCCCTATCTCATGGATGACTCGGAGACCCCCATGACGTGAGACCGACGCCAAAAATTCCTATAAATACAGAAACCCCCGAAAAGAAACCTAGATCATGAGTTCTGCCGCCGCAAGCCTCTATAGCCACGAAAAACAAATCGGGACCCTGTTTCGGCACCCTGCCGGAGGGGGGATCCGTCACCGGTGGCCATCTTCATCATCCCGGCGCTCTCCATGACGAGAAGGGAGTAGTTCACCCTCGGGGCTGAGGGTATGTACCAGTAGCTATGTATTTGATATCTCTCTCTCTCTCTCTCGTGTTCTTGATTTGGCACGATCTTGATGTACCGCGAGCTTTGCTATTATAGTTAGATATTATGATGTTTCTCCCCCTCTACCCTCTTGTAATGGATTGAGTTTTCCCTTTGAAGTTATCTTATCGGATTGAGTCTTTAAGGATTTGAGAACACTTGATGTATGTCTTGCATGGGTACCCGCAATGGGGTATTCTATTGATCCACTTGATGTATGTTTTGGTGATCAACTTGCGGGTTCCGTGACCTTGGGAATATATGCATAAGGGTTGGCACATGTTTTCGTCTTGACTCTCCCGTAGAAACTTTGGGGCACTCTTTGAGGTCCTTTGTGTTGGTTGAATAGATGAATCTGAGATTGTGTGATGCATATCATATAATAATACCCACGTATACTTGAGGTGACATTGGAGTATCTAGGTTACATTAGGGTTTTTGTTGATTTGTGTCTTAAGGTGTTATTTCACTACGAACTCTAGGGCTGTTTGTGACACTTATAGGAATAGCCCAATGGAAATTGAAAAGAATAACTTTGAGGTGGTTGCGTACCCTACAATAATCTCTTCATTTGTTCTCTGTTATTAGTGACTTTGGAGTGACTCTTTGTTGCATGTTGAGGGATAGTTATATGATCCAATTATGTTATTCTTGTTGAGAGAACTTGCACTGGTGAAAGTATGAACCCTAGGCCTTGTTTCGAAGCATTGCAATACCGTTATCGCTCACTTTTACTACTTGTTACCTTACTGTTTTTATATTTTGAGATTACAAAAACCTATATCTACCATCCATATTGCACTTGTATCACCATATCTTCGCTGAACTAGTGCACCTATTCAATTTACTATTGTATTGGGTGTGTTGGGGACACAAGAGACTCTTTGTTATTTGGTTGCAGGGTTGTTTGAGAGAGACCATATTCATCCTACGCCTCCCACGGATTGATAAACCTTAGGTCATCCACTTGAGGGAAATTTGCTACTTTCCTACAAACCTCTGCACTTGGACGCCCAACAACGTCTACAAGAAGAAGGTTGCATAGTAGACATCAGTACTTTGCTTGTTACAAACTTAATATCTCAAGATGTGTGCTGGATAACGATCTTTAGGTGGAGTGTTAGTTGTGGATGTACTTGGATAATAGTCTACATATCATGGACGTAATGCATATGCAAGATTATGTCATGAATAATCATAGTCATATATAAATATTACAAGTTCATCACCGCCCAACTGTAATTTGTTCACCACAACACAGTTTTCTTGCTTGGAGAGATGCCTCAACTATGACCCCCTGGGTCTATCTTCCTTTTATTTTCTATAAATTCATGGCTAGTTTTATGATCTGAAACTTTATGTGTATCTTGAATCGTAGATTTTCCTTTGTGTATCTTTTGCTTTTCTCAACATTGATGGCTTATACCAGTACTGAGCAGTAGGGGATTTGGGTTTCTTATAATTGGGTTCCTTCATAATTCACCATGGGAGCTTCAAGTCTTCCCAATTTTAGACCAACAACTAACCTATGGTTCTGAGACATGACAATCCGTGTCTCCGATGAGCACTGTTAGTGTGTGTGCATGATTTAGCTCACATGCACATGATTGTTGATGTTTACACCTGAACATTAATGTAATCTTCCATTTTTTTGTTTATCAAAATATGTTAACTCCCTATATATGAGTATCATCATTGTGTAGGGATGGAAATATTCAGATTAGCAAATATTTAGCTTAAGGTGTGACTAATTCCCAATTACTCAGTGTCCCACTGCTTCTTCTTTTTCCTGGACTATGCTTATCTCCTTTGATTACTAAGACTTTTATTTTATTTTCTCTCATTTGTCCTTTTGTTATGAAGTCAATTTCAGGTGTGAAACGATAACACGAGGTACGTGGTTTTTTCTTCTAACCTTATAAATGAATTCCTTTCTTTATGTATCACCACATTTCCAAAAGAAAAATTAAAAATAGTCCTTGATACTCTTGATTACTTTTAATATAGTTTTGCTACTTGCAAAGTTGTTTCAGTGGTGAATTGTTTTTAGGTTACTAAATAATACCTTTGTTTGGAAATTTGAACTAAAACAATGTTTTTAGGTTGATGTAGAAGCCCTCCATGATCGAATCCCCCTCCGACGGAGTACAGAAAAATGCCCCAATATGGGATCTCACGAGAACAGAAGCTTGCGGCGGTGGAAAAGTATTTTTGGTATCCCTCTGGTCTTCGGAGAATATTTGGGTATTTATAGAAGAAGAATTAGGGTTAAAGGAGCCACAGGGGGTCCCACAAGCCTAAGATGCGCGCCCCCCTAGGGCGCACCCCCTGAGCTTGTCGCCAATCTGTAGCCCTTCTGGCTTCCTCCCAAAGCTTCCAGGGTGTCTTGTAGTCCAAGAAAAATCCTCAAAAAGTTTCGTTCTGTTTGGACATCGTTTGATATTGATTTTGTGAAAAGGCAAAAATAAGGAAAACTGCAATTGTCATTGGGCACTAGGTTAATAAGTTAGTCCCTAAAAATGATATAAAATAGCATAATAATGCATATAAAGCATCCAAGATGGATAATATAATAGCATGGAACAATAAAAAATTATAAATACATTGGAGACGTATCACATCATTATCTTGCGAGTACCCTCATGGCCAACCCGACTTCAATAACTCTAGCGGGCACCCCTTGGGCTGACCCGACTTCCATAAAGGACTGAGGTGAAGGTCAAAGTATATGTGTGTTCATAACATCAAAGGGGAATCTGAGGAATCACCCTTGATGGATTCCTACTCGATGTAACTGTCAAGATGACCTTGGAGGATTCACCCTCGAAGGGTTCACACTTGAGGTGTTACATGACAGAGTCATCATCGGGAGTGGTGAATGAGCAATCATCCTCAGTAATTCACGACCGATTAACTACACTGCAGAGATATCATCAGGGATGAGATTCAAGGTATCACCCTCGGCACTCGATAATAGCTCTGCAGAGTCGCACAACTAAAGGGGGTATCGGCAATGTGTCGGTCTCTACACCTCGATCACATTGACAGAGTCATCCAGAAGCAAAGCATGGAAACACAGGCAAGGGTGTGGGGCCATTGATGGATCACTAACCAACATGTACTAAGCATATACTCCCTCTGTACCAAAATACTTGTAGTTGGGGACAACTAGTACTAGTTTTCCCCAACAACAGCTATTTTAGTACAAAGGGAATAGGATAATAGGTAAAGTAACAACAATAGGTTTCAAAAGCAGGCTATGCATCAGAATAGGAGCTATCGAACAACAATAGCTAAATCTAATGCAAGCATGAGAGAGAAAGAATGGGCGATATAGGAATGATCAAGGGGGGTTTGCTTTCCTGGAAGCTCTGCTGAAAGGGGCTGGTCGTCTGAAGCGTAGTCGTACCCGGGAGCAGCGTCGATCTCAAGGTCTACCGGAGAGAAGAGGGGGGAGAATCAGTAAATGCAAAGCAAACAAATGCATCATAATGGATGACATGGCAAGATGTTGTGTTAGGGGTGACCTAATGCAGTGCTACACATTACAGGCGGAGTGGGAAAATATCTGAGAATATTTTCCCGGCTTTAGGAAATTATCAGATAGACGAACCGGAGGGGAAGGTTCCATGTTTGCTATGTTGGGGGCATGTGGCATGTATGTGGAGGGCATAAATAGATTCGTCTCATTTTTCTGAACATTTTTATATACAAATTATTTTCCTCCGAGCTACGGATTATTTTATATGATTTTTCAAAGTTTTAAACAATTTTTCAAATTCTTTTAATTCAAAGTATAAACAACAAAATAATTTTTATACTCAGCATGGGCAAGCCACAGTCAATGCCAGGTGGGGCCAGTGGGCTGGGTTGACCCAGTCAACATTTGACTGGTCAACATGTGAACAATAGAAGTGGGTCCCATGTGTCATTGTCTTTACTATTATTACATGATTTTAATTGTTTTATTTAGGCAGCAGGGTCCACGCGCCACTGGACCATTAGACTAACTAAACACTAATTAACATAATTAACTTAATCTAATCGGGCCAGCCCTACTTGGCAGGGGCACAATCCGTGCCCCTCTAGTGGATGTGCGCACACGGGAGCAGAGGGTTTTGGCGCCCATGGCCAGGACCAGTGGCGAATGTGACGAGTCGAGGCGGGCGTGGCCAAGCATGGAGGCAAGCAGTGGCAGGCGGGAGCAGCAAGCGGCAGCAGTTAGCAGGAGCAGGGGAGCGGCCCGGGCGAACGCGAGGTGGGCGCGCCCACGTGAACAGGGGGAGCATGGAGCGCGAGAAGGGGAGCTCGGGGCACGCTCCTATGTCTTGAGCTTGCGTTGGTTTTCCTTGAAGAGGAAAGGGTGATGCAGCACAGTAGCGTAAGTATTTCCCTCAGTTTTGGAGAACCAAGGTATCAATCCAGTAGGAGGCTCCTCACAAGTCCCACGCACCTACACAAACAAACAAGAACTTGCAACCAACGCAATAAAGGGGTTGTCAATCCCTTCACGGCCACTTGCGAAAGTGAGATCTGATAGAGATAATATGATAAGGTAAATATATATTTGGTATTTTATAATATAGATTGTAAAAGTAAAAGATGCAAATAAAAGTAGATGGCAAACTTATATGATAAGAGATAGACCAGGGGGGCATAGGTTTCACTAGTGGCTTCTCTCAAGATAGCATAATTATTACGGTGGGTGAACAAATTACTGTCAAGCAATTGATAGAAAAGCAAATAATTGAGATTATCTAGGCATGATCATGTATATAGGAATCACGTCCGTAACAAGTAGACCAAAACGATTCTGCATCTACTACTATTACTCCACACATCGACCGCTATCCAGCATGCATCTAGAGTATTAAGTTCATAAAGAACAGAGTAACGCATTAAGAAAGATGACATGATGTAGAGTGATAAACTCATGCAATATGATATAAACCCTATCTTTTTATCCTCGATGGCAACAATACAATATGTGCCTTGCTGCCCCTGCTGTCACTGGGAAAGGACACCGTAAGATTGAACCCAAAGCTAAGCACTTCTCCCATTGCAAGAAAGATCAATCTAGTAGGCCAAACCAAACTGATAATTCGAAGAGACTTGCAAAGATAACTTAATCACACATAAAATAATTAAGAGGAGATTCAAATATTTCTCATAGATAAACTTGATCATAAACCCACAATTCATCAGATCTCGACAAACACACCGCAAAAAGAGTTACATCGAATAGATCTCCAAGAAGATCGAGGAGAACTAGGTATTGAGATTCAAAGAAAGAGAAGAAGCCATCTAGCTAATAACTATGGACCCGAAGGTCTGTGGTAAACTACTCACAACTCATCGGAGAGGCCTTGGAGATGATGTAGAGGCCCTCCGTGGTGGATTCCCCCTCCGGCAGAGCGCCGGCGACGGCTCCAAGATGGGATCTCGCGGATACAGAAGGTTACGACAGTGGAAATAGTTTTTTGTGGTCGCTTCTGATGTTTTTGGGGTACATGGGTATATGTAGGAGGAAGGAGTATGTCGGTGGACGCCCAAGGGGCCCACAAGGGTGGGGGCGTGCCCACCTGTAGGGGGAGCGTTGTGCACCCTCGTGGTCGGCTCTTTTGTTTCTTGACTTCCACTCCAAGTCTTCTGGATCGCATTTGTTCCAAAAAGATCGCTCCCGAAGGTTTCATTCCGTTTGGACTCCGTTTGATATTCCTTTTCTTCGAAATACTGAAATAGGCAAAAAAAATAGCAATTCGGGCTGGGCCTCCGGTTAGTAGGTTAGTCCCAAAAATGATATAAAAGTGTAAAGTAAAGCCCATAAACATCCAAAACGGGTAATATAATAGCATGGAACAATCAAAACTTATAGATACGTTAGAGACGTATCACACGCCCGGCGTAGGAGCGCACGCGTGTGGGTGTGGGCTGGTCGCGGCCGAGCATGGATAAACAAGGGACGAGCGCGGCCAGGGAGGTTCGTGAGGCGCGGACGACACATGGTGAGTGCGAGCTTACTGGGAGCTCGGTGTGGCGGTGCAGCGATGGCCCACAGCAACTACAGCGATGGATTTGGTTGGGGCAAGGGGGAACAGATGGAAGGCCTCACGGTGAGTTCCACGTGAGCTCGGGGACAACTCGGGTGGCTGGACCAGCGCAAATCAAAAGAGATGTAGTGGCGGTTGCCGACGGATGCGGCGTTGTCTTAGCGTTCCAGCTCGAGGTAGTCCACATCAAGGTTGAGGACAATGGCATGCGTCTTCCAGACATGGTGGCGTGGCAAGGAGCGGCCCGTGGCTATGAAAATGATGGTGGCGCGACAACAATAGTGGCGCGCGAGCGTTGGGGTGAAAAAACAACACAGAAGAGGGGAGGAATGGTGCTAGGGTTCATCCATGGCAAATGGGGGTCGCAGTGATGCTCTTAACCTCAGGGAGGCCCGCGGGATGGCCGACACATCATCCGGCATTCTCCATGGCGGGTGGATGGCCGCCACACACTGGGTGAACAGAGGAAGAAGGAAAAGGGGGCGCAGGTGGGTTGGGCCTCCCAGCCACATGGGCCTGAAATTTTAATTGTTTCCTTTGCTCTTATTTTAGCTTTTTCTGTTTTCATTTAGGGAAACTCTCTGGTTCAACTGCCCGATTTCCACCCCATTATCCGCCCCCTATTCCACGCGACACTTTTCTTGCATTGGGGCCACCAACCTCTATAGCAAGCGGTTCCTTTTTCTCCTCATCTCCGATATGCAAGGGAATGGATAAGAAGGTCACAAACGCATGGGCGTGGACGTTGTTGTATTCGCAGACGCAGGGGAGTCGTAGACGAGGTCGGGCACTGGTGTCACTACCATGGCCAGTAGACGTCTACTGGGCAGCCATAGACAATGTCAGGCACGGGCGTCGTCTGCTGCACAGCCGTAGATGAGGTCGAGCGCCAGCGCCGCTATGGTGCCGCTGCCGCCGACGGTCGGCGCCTGCTGGGCAATCGTGCCTCGCTGACCTCCACTGTGTCATCCCCGACCATCACCGGCCGCCACATGTTGCAACTGCAATGCCGGAGTTGCAAGCGACAACGATGAACAATAGTTGTGTTCCTACGACATGAATCAGTAACATGTGGGGACGTTTTTGCACACCATCTTCATTGCAAAAATTTCTGCAACATTACCTATGTTGCAAAAAAAATTCCGCAGCATCACTTATGCTGCAAAAACAGAAAGAACAAAAAATTATATAACAGTACCTATGTTGCAAAAGTCTTTTCGCAGCATCACCTATGTTGCAAAAAAGAGAAGCCCAAAAATATTTCTGCAACCTGACATATGTTACAAATGTTTTCCGCAACACAACTTCTATTACTTTTTTTTACAATAGTATCTGTGTTGCAAATATTTCCGCAGCATCACATAAGATCATTGTTGCAGAAAATATTTCTATAACAAACTTTGTTGTAAATAAAATTCTATAGATGTTTCCGCAACACAATCTGAAAGCACAAGTACTCCCTGGGTGATTTTGGTAATTCATGACAACATATCTCTTGTTGGACTAATACTTCTACCTAGTATATTTCAGATAAGTTCAAGATTGGAGTGGCATGGACATGGACAAGAGGATGTGGAACCCCTTCAAGATGCTAAGGGCAAATATTGGCAAAAGCTCAAGACTCTACATTTTCCATTTTAGTGATCCAAGATCACATTGAGTCCATAGGAAAGCCAATACTATTAAAAGGGGATGAGGTGTTGCTTAATGTCTTGCTTGCTCAAAGTGCTTAGTGATATGCTCCAAATCCCTCAGCCACTTTCTCACACCCATATGTATAAACCTAAATGTCAAACTCGGCCCCACTGATTTGATCTATCCGGTGCCACCGAGTTTCATCTAATCCAGCCACTGCCAAACCCTAGTCACTTCGCTCTCACCGATGGGATCTCTGTCTCACCGAGATGGGCTTGCAAATTCTCTGTGACCTGTTGCAACAAAATCGGTCCCACCGAGTTTGTGCAATTGGTCCCACACCGAGTTTGCTTGACCAATCCTTTGTTTGCTTATTACCAAAATCGGTCTCACCGAGTTTGAGTAATCGGTCAAACTGAGTTGAGGTTTTACCCTAACCCCTCCACATCGGTCCACCGAGATGACTATATTGGTCCCACCGAAAACTCTAACATTCATATTTTGACCTGAATCGGTCTGACCGAGTTTGTTGATTCGGTCCCACCGAGTTTAGGAATTTGTGTGTAACGGCTAGATTTTGTGTGGAGGCTATATATACCACTCCATCCACTCTTCATTCGTGAGGAGAGCCATCAGAACAAACCTACACTTCCACTACTCATTTTCTGAGAGAGAACCACCTACTCATGTGTTGAGACCAAGATATTCCAATCCTACCATATGAATCTTGACCTCTAGCCTTCCCCAAGTTGCTTTCCACTCAAATCATCTTTCCACCATAGCCAAATCTGTGAGAGAGAGTTGAGTGTTGGGGAGACTGTCATTTGAAGCACAAGAGCAAGTAGTTCATCATCAACACACCATCTATTACCTCTTGGAGAGTGGTGTCTCCTAGATTGTTTAGGTGTCACTTGGGAGCCCCTGTCAAGATTGTGGAGTGGAACCAAGGAGTTTGTAAGGGCAAGGAGATCGCCTACTTCATGAAGATCTACCCTAGTGAGGCAAGTCCTTCATGGGCGATGGCCATGATGAGATAGATAAGGTTGCTTCTTCATGGACCCTTCATGGGTGGAGCCCTCCGTGGACTCACGCAACCGTTACCCTTCGTGGGTTGAAGTCTCCATCAACGTGGATGTACAATAGCACCACCTATCGGAACCACGTCAAAAATCTTCGTGTCTCCAATTGCGTTTGCACACTCCAATCCCATCTCTTTACTTTCTTGCAAGTTGCATGCTTTACTTTCCGCTGCTCATATACTCTTTGCATGCTTGCTTGAATTTTATTGTGTATGCTTGAAATTGTGTTAATCTACCACCTCAACTTGAAAAACTTAAAACTGCCAACTTTGTTTGTTGAGGGTCTAATCACCCCCCTCTAGACACCTCTTCTCGATACTTTCAATTGGTATCAGAGCTTTGGTCTCCATTGCTTTGGTTTAATCACCATTGGAGGAAGATGGATGAGTCTATGTTGGGGAGTCTTAGATGTAGAGTGCCTATGCTTGATGGAGAGTTCTTTAGTGAGTGGAAAAATGAGATGCTTGGAATTGTTCATGAATATCACTTGAACAAGTACATTATTACTCCTTGTGAGCCCCGTGTTGATCCCTTGCATCCTACCCATGATGAGTCTCTTGACATGATCCGCAATCTTAGAACTATCAATCTTATCACTAGAGGCTTGCCTAGAAATTTGATTGGTCACTTGTCAACTCTTGATTGTGCTTATACTATATGGAGATTCCTTGAGGAACGATTTCCAGACTATTCCTTGAAAAACTTAGATGACATTCTTCACAAGTCTATTGCTTTAAATAACATGAATCCCAATGATCCTAAGTTCAGAGATTGTTTATTTGAGGTTACCAATCTTATGCGTGCCAAAGGAGATGTTGGAATCATTAGCAATATTATTTCCGAAGCTATTAGAATTCATAGAGATGAACATTGTCAAAATCATATATCTAATGAATCACTCTCTCTAGGAAATGATCATTTGCAAGATGATGTTGAACATGGATGCTATGATGAGGATGATGATAATGACTTTGATCTTGAAGAGTCTATGAGACACTTTGGTCTTACGGCTAATCTTCACGGCTACATGGCTGGAGGAAAGGAATGGGTCCTTGATAGTGGATGTACCGATCACATGACCGGAGATAAAGATATGTTTCGTGAGCTTGCTGAAAATGACGGCCCTCGAAAGTATGTCACTTTTGGTGATAACTCAGGGTAAGGTGGTTGGCCTCGGTAAGGTGGCCATCTCACATGGCAGCTCCATACAAAATGTTATGCTCGTTGAATCTCTTGGCTATAATCTACTTTCTGTATCTAGACTAGCTGACTTTGGTTTCAATGTCCTATTTACTAAAGTGGATTGCCAAGTGTTTTGAAGAGATAATCATAAAATGGTATTTACCAGCATACGTAGAGGTGATCTATACATTGTTGACTTCACTAAAAAGGCTCAACCTAGAACTTGCTTAATTAATTGCTAAATCTTCCAAAGGCTGGTTGTGGCATAGACAGTTAGGTCATGTGGGCATGCGGAATCTTGACAAGCTTATTAAAGGTGATCATATCGTTGGTGTTAAAGATGTCATATTTGATAAGGATAGACTTTGCAGCGCTTGTGAGGCTGGAAAACAGGTTGGAGGAAGCCACCCCGTGAAGAGCATCATGACCACGAGGAGACTTCTCGAGCTACTTCACATGGATCTTTTTGGTCCCAACACCTACAAGAGTCTCGGTGGTAACTCGTTTGGACTAGTCATCGTTGATGATTTTTCAAGATTTACGTGGGTTTTCTTTCTTGATGATAAATTGCAGGTTCAAAAGAATTTCAAAAACTTCGCTAGGAAGGCCCAAAACCAATTTGAAGTGAAGATCAAGAAGGTTCGCAGTGACAACGGAATGGAGTTCAAAAACACCAATGTGGACACCTTTCTTGACGAAGAAGGGATCTCACATGAGTTCTCGGCTACGTACATACCTCAATAAAATGGAGTTGTTGAGAGGAAGAACCGGACGCTCATCAAAATGGCAAGAACGATGCTTGATGAATACAAGACGCCAAAACACTTTTGGGCAGAAGCGGTTGAGACAGCTTGTCATGCAACAAATCGTATATATCTTCACAAGCTACTCAATAAGACGGCATACGAGCTCCTCACCGGTAACAAACCCCAAGTTGGATACTTTCGGGTATTCGGCTCAAAGTGTTACATTCTTGACAAGCACCGTCGTTCGAAATTTTCTCCTAAGCCTCATGAAGGTTTCCTACTCGGTTATGGCTCAAACTCTCACACTTACCGTGTCTACAACAATTTCACCCGAAAGGTTTAAGAGACGGTAGATGTGAAGTTTGATGAATATAACGGCTCGCAACTAGAGCAATTGCCAATTGATGTAGGTGACAAAGATCCTTCGGAAGCAATCCAAGACTTGTCTATCGGCAAGATTCGCCCAATGGAGGTGAAGGAGAGTACCTCGTCTGTCCAACTGGAAGCCTCAACCTCAAGCCAAGGAGAACCACGAGTTGACTTGGAGGCATCCACAAGTGGGACACGTTAAGGCGATGAGAACGGGGATGTACAACAAGATGAACCTCAACAACCTCCTTCTCCACCTCCACGGGAGAACGACCACGCCAACAACAACAAAGAAAGACAAGAAGAAGAACAAGACAATGAAGAGGATGTTCCACCCCGACCCAGACAAAAGCTATCACGAGTTCGAGCAAGAGTCTCAAGAGATCATCCCGTCGAACAAACCTTGATGACATTCAAACTTGGAGAATTACACGCTCTAAAACTCGTTTGGCTAACTTTTGTGAACATTACTCATTCATTTCTAGTATTGACCTATGAAGGTTGAAGAAGCATTAGAAGATCCGGATTGGATAAATGCCATGCATGAAGAGCTACACAACTTTGAGAGGAACCAAGTATGGACGTTGGTTGAGAAGCACAATGTCATTGGAACCAAATGGGTATTTCGGAACAAACAAGATGAAGATGGACAAGTTGTTCGCAACAAGGCTCGTCTCGTTGCTCAAGGCTACACTCAAGTCGAAGGTATGGACTATGGTGAGACTTACACCCCCGTTGCTAGACTTGAGTCCATTTGCATCTTACTTGCCTATGCCAATCATCATGACATTACCTTATATCAAATGGACATCAAAAGTGCTTTTCTTAATGGTGAAACTGGGGAGGAACTTTATGTTAAACAACGTCCCGACTTTGTTAATCCTAAGAAACCCGGCCATGTTTACAAACTTCACAAAGCTCTTTATGGTCTTAAGCAAGCTCCTAGAGCTTGGTATAAATGCATGACTAAGTTTCTTCTTGATAAAGGGTTTGAAATTGGTAAAATTGATTCTACACTCTTTACCAAAAGGGTTAATGGAGAATTATTTGTGTGCCAAATTTATGTTAATGATATCATATTTGGATCAACTAACCCTCATTTCAGTGAGATGTTTGGGAAGCTTATGTCGGAGAAGTTTGAGATGTCTATGATGAGTGAACTCAAGTTCTTTCTTGGTTTGCAAATCAAGCAAACTAAGGAGAGAACCTTTATCTCTCAAACGAAGTATACCAAGGACTTATTCAAGAAGTTCAACATGCAACAACGCAAAGGTATGTATACCCCCATGCCTACTAGTGGACATCTTGACTTAACAAAGGATGGTGAACCGGTTGACCAAAAGGTTTACCGCTCTATGATTGGTTCATTGTTATATCTATGTGCCTCCCGTCCCGATATCATGCTAAGTGTGTGCATATGTGCACGATATCAAGTAGCCCCCAAAGAGTGTCATCTTAAGGCCGTGAAAAGGATAGTGAGATACTTAATACATACACCAAATTTTGGCATTTGGTATCCTAAGATGTCTTCTTTTGATCTTGTTGGATACTCCGACTTGGACTATGCCTGTGACAAGGTTGATAGAAAGTCCACTTCGGGTACTTGTCAATTTCTTGGTAGATCTCTTG
The DNA here is from genome assembly GCF_002162155.2 of Triticum dicoccoides. NCBI lineage: Eukaryota > Viridiplantae > Streptophyta > Magnoliopsida > Poales > Poaceae > Triticum > Triticum dicoccoides. The sequence continues at coordinate 684,169,788 of NC_041385.1, read as the reverse complement.
TGTCTTGGTCCTCCAAGAAACAAAACTCAGTATCCTTATCCACCGCCGAAGCGGAATACATTGCTGCTAGTTCATGTTGTGCTCAATTACTTTGGATGACCCAAACTCTTAAAGATTATGGGATATATGTGAAACATGTTCCATTGCTTTGCGACAATGAGAGTGCTATTAAGATTGCTCATAATCCCGTGCAACATTCTCAAACTAAGCATATTGAAGTTCGTCATCATTTCATCCGAGATCATGTTGCTAAAGGAGATATCAAACTTAAGTATGTTCGTACCGACAAGCAATTGGTAGATATATTCACTAAACCACTTGATGAGAATGTGTTTTGCATGTTGAGAGGTGAATTGAATATCATTGATGCCTCAAATTTGGAGTAGAAACTCCATGTGGATGCATGCAAGGCATGAGCCTTACTATGACTAATCCTTGACCATTCTCCTATGATGATGATCATATGTCTTGGATACTCTTGTACTCTTGCATGATATCTAACCCTTGTAGGAACTTGGATATGCCCAACTCTATGAGATTGCAACTCAATCACATTTTAAGCAATCTCTACATCTCCAAGTCTCTAAAATGGTGGATGAATACAAGAAGCACGAATCCATTCAATATATCCTTTGACAAATTCCATATATCAAATTTCAATTGATATCAAATTTTATGATTGTCACTTTGGATACACAAGTGCTCTTCCTTGCAAGACTAACCCATGTAGGAAGATCAACTTCAACTACAAGTGGTGTTCCCAACTCTTGATGATCTACATCAAGTTGAGCACCCTACACAAGTTCAACTACATGACCAAGTTCATTACCACCACCCAAGGTATGTCATTCCATCTTAGAGAAGCTTAGAGCATCTCCAGCCGCGCCCCCAACAGCCCCCCCCCCCAGGCGAATTTTTAGCGTCGGTGGCCGAAAATCAGCCCAATCGCGCTCCCAGGATCTCATTTAGTGCCGGTTTGGGCGAAATCCAGAGCCGGCAATCCCGCCCCGAACTCAAGTGCCCGGGTGTCGCCTGGGCGCACCGGCGGAAGCAAAAAGTGGCGTGGGGCCGCTCTGTCAGCGACTAGAAGACTTTTTCCCGCCGTTTCCTCCTGCTCCCCCCTCTTCTTCTCCATTCCTCCCGCCAAACCCTGCCTCTACCCTGCCGTTCCGCCCGCCGACAGACGCACCCTCGCCAAGGCCAAAGAGACGTACAAGCCGGATGCGCCGATAGCGGGCGCGACCGATGGACGCCCGGACGGCAACAAAGGTGCCAAGAATGTGAAATACACCGAGACAGCTGCCGCGCGCATGCAAGAGTCCATCGAGCACTGCATCGCCGATGCCCAAACCAGGGCCGCCGAGCGAGAGGAGAAAACAGAGGCGAGGTGGGCTGTTTTGATGACGAACAGCGCCATCAAACTTGACTTGCTCCGCGCCAACGCCGCCACGAAACTCAAAGCTCAAGATGCCAAGAAGAGGAACAACGACCTCACCTTCTTGATGGGCGGTGCTGACATGCTCCAGAGCGGCAACGAGAAGCTCAAGGCGTGGTTCTTGGCCGAGTGCGGCCTCATCCTGAACCAGATACCGGCGACGCCGATGCCGCCACCCAGCCCGGCGGCTGATGATGATGAGACCAGGGCCGATGATGTCTCCGCCTCCGCGACACCCAGCCCCACCGACGATGCCCACGCCACGCCCAGCAGCACAGAAGACGCGCCGAACAGCCCAGAAGCAGCGCCGATTCCTCCCAGCCCACATACGCTGATGACTACGCCGCTGGAGGTTTAACTCGACGCTTGATGTACTCCTTCCGCGCCCTTCCTTTTTTGTATGCTAAACTACTGCGTGTCCTTTTATTTTGATCGCCGAACTATTGCGATGATCATTGGTTTGTTGTTTCTTTGAGAGGGAGTGATGTTTTTCGAATATGGAGCACCTTGGGGGTGGCACCTGGGCGCGTGGCTGGGGAAAAACGAACCCCAGGGGCCGATCTAGCACCGGTTCACCCCAGGCCGGTCTTTTTCAGTGCCCTGGGAGGCCGAACGGATGGAGATGCTCTTAACCCCAAGACATGGGTCAAAGCAACTCAACAAGATGAGAATACATCAAAATGCTTAAATGAAAAATGGCAACCCCATTTTGAGCTTAAACGATGAGTATGACCTATGATCAAGTGTCTTCACTTGACTCCTAAGTTAGTATACTCTAACATAGGTGACTTTGTCGCCGACCAATTCTAGCTGAAGTTCTCTGTTGTTTCTTTGTGCTCTTGCATTTGTCTCATGCATGCTAGTTCCCCTTTCAAAAAAACTTCATCTAGATTTCTCTTCTATGTTATTTTCTGCATTTCCCTGCATCCAATTCATTGCAAATCATTCAGTTAATTCCCTGCATATCCTTGTGAGATGTTATTTGCCTAGTGAGCTGAGGTGACAAGAAGTTACTCTCTGGGTTGAACTCGATCTCACCGAATTGATTACTTCGGCTGAACCGAATCAACTCGGTGCCACCGATTGCAACCACTCGGTGCTACTGATTTCAGTCATCTAGATGATTTTGGTAATTCATGACAACATATCTGTCGTTGGACTAATACTTCTACATAGTATGTTTCAGATAAGTTCAACATTGGAGTGGCATGGACATGGACAAGAGGATGTGGAACCCCTTCAAGATGCTAAGGGCAAATATTGGCAAAAGCTCAAGACTCTACATTTTCCATTTTAGTGATCCAAGATCACATTGAGTCCACAGGAAAGCCAATACTATTAAAAGGGGATGAGGTGTTGCTTAATGGCTTGCTTGCTCAAAGTGCTTAGTGATATGCTCCAAATCCCTCAGCCACTTTCTCACATCCATATCTCCTAAACCTAAATGTCAAACTCGGCCCCACCGATTTGATCTATCCGGCGCCACCGAGTTTCATCTAATCCAGCCACTGCCAAACCCTAGTCACTTTGGTCTCACCGATGGGATCTCGGTCTCACCGAGATGGGCTTGCAAATTCTCTGTGACCTGTTGCAACAAAATCGGTCCCACCGAGTTTGTGCAATTGGTCCCATCGAGTTTGCTTGACCAATCCTCTATTTGCTTATTACCAAAATCGGTCTCACCGAGTTTCAGTAATCGGTCAAACCGAGTTGAGGTTTTACCCTAACCCCTGCACATCAGTCCCACTGAGATGACTATATCGGTCCCACCGAAAACTCTAACGTTCATATTTTGACCTGAATCGGTCTGACCGAGTTTGTTGATTCGATCCCACCGAGTTTAGGAATCTGTGTGTAACGGCTAGATTTTGTGTGGAGGCTATATATACCCCTCCACCCACTCTTCATTCGTGAGGAGAGCCATCGGAACAAACCTACACTTCCACTGCTCATTTTCTGAGAGAAAACCACCTACTCATGTGTTGAGACCAAGATATTCCAATCCTACCATATGAATCTTGATCTCTAGCCTTCCCCAAGTTGTTTCCACTCAAATCATCTTTTCACCATAGCCAAATCTGTGAGAGAGAGTTGAGTGTTGGGGAGACTATCATTTGAAGCACAATATCAAGGAGTTCATCATCAACACACCATCTATTACCTTTTGGAGAGTGGTGTCTCCTAGATTGGTTAGGTGCCACTTGGGCACTTGGGAGCCTTCGTCAAGATTGTGGAGTTGAACCAAGGAGTTTGTAAGGGCAAGGAGATCGCCTACTTCATGAAGATCTACCCTAGTAAGGCAAGTCCTTCGTGGGCGATGGCCATGATGGGATAGACAAGGTTGCTTCGTTGTGGACCCTTCCTGGGTGGAGCCCTCCATGGACTCGCGCAACCGTTACCCTTCGTGGGTTGAAGTCTCCATCAACGTGGATGTATGATAGCACCACCTATCGGAACAACGCCAAAAATCTCCACGTCTCCAATTGCGTTTGCACACTCCAATCCCATATGTTTACTTTCTTGCAAGTTGCATGCTTTACTTTCCGCTGCTCATATACTCTTTGCATGCTTGCTTGAACTGTATTGTGTATGCTTGAAATTGTGTTAATCTACCACCTCAACTTGAAAAACTTAAAAACTACCAACTTTGTTTGTTGAGGGTCTAATCACCCCCTCTAGACACCTCTTCTCGATCATTTCACAATCTTTGTTGCATAAAATATTCTATTACAAACTCTATTGCAAAAAAGTCTATGGACGTTTCTGCAACATGTTCTGTCGTGGATTTGTCACGGCAGATGTCCTCATGAAAGGACTTAGTCATGGAGCCATCGCAACGGGTTAACTTGAAGGGGTTAAAGCGAACACAAAGACACAGGGGTTTATACTAGTTCGGCCCCTTCGATGAAGGTAAAAGCCTACGTCTAGTTGTGATGGAATTGATGTGGTTTCGATGGCTAGGGAGCAAACAAGCTTCGCCTAGACTCGAGTTGTTGTTGTCTGTCCTTGAACCGCCGCCGGGTCGTCCCCTTATATACATGGGTGACGTCCGTCGGTCCACAGAGTCCCAGACCAGTTCATACTCGTATCCCGGTTGGTCTCTCTCTATTCCTAACTTACAATGCAAGTTTACATATCAAGCCAGATTACGGCTACATGTTCTAAACCGACTACAGGCCTTGGGCCTTCATCTGCTTAATCACCTTCACATTACTAATGAAGCTAACCCGGCCCAGGTAGGCCGGTTCACGCCCAGTGGTAATATCCCCAACATCTGTGTTGCAGAAAATTCTACAACACAATCTATGCTGAAAAAGTTAAAATGCCCGTTAAACATTTGATGACGTTGGTGTGATGGGGATTTTTTTTGTTTCTACAACAAGCCTCTTGTTGCCAAGGGAACGAGCGCACAACGCTACATTTGTTGCAACGGGGCAAGAGAAAGTTTTTTTTCTATAACGGAGATCTTATTTCTGAAACACAGGCCTTGTTTCAGAAAAAAACGGTTCGGCAGGAGCGCAACAAGGCTCATGTTGCAAAGCGCCGAGCGCAACACAAGCTTTGTTGCAAAGGTTGATGCACGCTCACTGAAAGAAGATCAGACGGTTGGCTAGCTCACGATCCTATGGCTACTAAGGCGGCGGATGTTTTCTAAACATCACCCGGCAGACACGTAGTTGCCCCCTTTACATTGCATTATTTGGCACTACCACAAAAGGTTTGGGAGGAGTTTGAAATTATTTGGAATTTTCACAAATGGAAAAGCATTTAAAAATGCTGATTTGGCACTGTTTTAATTCCTAGAGCCCAATTAAGAAAATAAGTGATGTTGTTTTTCTTAACAAATAATTGCTATGGAATATTTGCTAAATGATGAACTATTTTGCAACTATGTTTGTGAAACTTTAAATTTCACTTGCAATTTGAATTTTGAATTTGACTTTGATTTTTATCGAATGGCAATTTGGCTTAGCAAACATGGTGACAAGACATCACTAGCATGAAATCACTGTAGCATGACACTGGGGTGTTACAATGTGCCTCCACTCCCTCCACAATGCACAAGAACAATGGTTTCTGCATGCGGAAACTTCGATGAAACCATGGATCATCCGGGAAAGTTGGATTCAGAGCAAAGTAATCGTTCTGCAATATCCGTGCTACGGACAACCTATCCTGATTGATCATTCTTCTCCCTTTGATTGAGCCTTGAAGTTCAGAATATGCTCCACCTGCCGGTCCATTTCCTCTTGCATGCTTATGAGCATGACCATGTCCAGTTCTTCGTCCAAATCTGAGGAATCGAAGAACTCATTTGAATCATTTGATCAAGCTTCGTCGACCCATACTCCTCGTCGGAGAAGCATCCGAATCCATCGTTTTTCCTAATAAAATTACAAAAAAAAAATCGGTCAGACAATGTGTCGAACACACCAAGCGCAAGCGGAGGCAAAGAGTTGCCGGAAGTACGGCGGTGGCGTCCGGGCCGACGACGAGGACGGGGGAGAGGACTGCTTTGCTAGAGCTGGTGGCACAGAGGCTAGGAACGACTGTGGGGCGGGGGGGTGGGGGGCGGTGGCGCAGTTGCGAGACTGGCGGTGCAGAGGAGGAAGAGAGCACATGCATCCAACAGTTCTGGAGATGGATTTGGTGCACTTTGGGATAGGGTCGGGCTATCGGGTTCACCCTATTTGGACTGGATATAAGGGATGCCTATTAGCCCGAACGTTTGAGATCCGTTTGAGGCACCCGTCCGGTCGAAATTTCATGAGTGGGCAAACTGGCCCGGTGTTTGTGGCCGGTTTGGGGGCGGCCGACTGTAGATGCTCTTATATTCAGAAAAAAAAAACTAAACCTGCACGTACACCGACAAGTCGAGCCCACCGCCACCATTGCGATTCGCGAGTTGCGACGGGAGGACTGGGATAAGCCACGCCACTCCTCCTGTTCTGCGTCGTTTCTCCGTCGAAAAATCCCACACCAAAGCAAAACCCCAATGCCCGAGCCGGCGGCGGCGCCCGCCGGGATCGACCCGCGCAGCGGATTCTGCGCTGCCACGCGGATCTTCCACAGCTTGCGCTCCAGTTCAGCGGGCTCGCTGCCGCCGGAGTCGCTCCCGGTCACGGCCGCGGCCTACGCCTTCTCGCTCCTCGCCTCCGCGCTCCCCGGCCGCCCCGCGCTTGTCGACGCCGCCACAGGCATTGCCGTCTCCTACCCGTCCTTCATCGCCTCCGTCCGTTCCCTCGCAGGCGGCCTCTGGTCCTCCCTCGGCCTCCGCCCCGGGGACGTCGCCTTCGTCGTCGCGCCCTCGCGCCTCAAGGTCCCCGTGCTCCACTTCGCGCTCATGTCCATCGGCGCCGTCGTGTCCCCCGCAAACCCGGCCTCAACCCCCGAGGAGTACGCGCACCAGGTCGCCCTCTCCAGGCCCGTCGTCGCGTTCGCCGCCCCCGAGGTGGCCGAGAAGCTGCCCGCGTCCGTCAGTTGCGTAGTCCTCGAGTCAGACGCATAGTTGCCGGGAACGCGGAACGGTGCCGCGTCCCTCGTTCCGGGGTCGTCGACCCGAATCGAGGGTCGGGGTCGAGGCGCGGGACGAAGCGATTCATGGCGGGAACGCGTCCCCAATTCAGGAACAATACTAGGAGGCTTGATTCATCTAGAGTTGAAGATCGAAACTTAAAGACTTACCTGGCATCCGCGACGTCCTCCAAATGGCCCCGGAGCTAGTAGTGGAGCGGCGCTGCTGGGTCCTCCACGGTCGCCTAACCTGACACGGATGTATGATCCTGCCGTGGTTGTCGACGGCGGCGGCGGCGCAGGCTCACGTACTGTTGGTTGTTGCTGGGGTCGTCAGGGTACTGTTGTCGTCGTGTTGATAATCATCGGGATTGTTTTGGGGGAAATTAATGATACTGTCGGATTGTATACTAGCTAACCGCAATTTAATTGGATTGTTTCTAATTATATATGTAGGTCAAGTAGTAAATGATTGTTCCCTTATTATAGCTAGAATTAAGGCATGTAATTAGGCAACGGGTAAATAACCCACCATATTT
>NC_041385.1:684159350-684161667 GCF_002162155.2 Triticum dicoccoides | reverse complement strand
TTTGTAAGTGACATTACAACTGATCTAAACATTTACTTGAACGGAAATGTTACTTGCCAGATTATAGATCGTACCACTAATAGTTTTAAAAAGCTTATGCAGACAAGAGCCCGAATACAAGTATACAATTGATCTAAACATTGTTGCTTTTGCCTTATTATTATTGGGTTCAGGTTATGTCGGTGACGACAAAGCAACGGCAGAAACAGTGGACTCAGATGGCTGGCTGAAAACTGGCGACCTTTGCTACTTCAATGAAGATGGATTTCTCTACATTGTTGATCGTTTGAAGGAGTTGATAAAGTACAAAGGATACCAGGTACAATTACATTATCATTGAAGAATTTTGCCTCGCAAGATTCTGTCTGCACGTTACTGATATAAGTACATCCTATCTCAGGTGCCTCCAGCTGAACTGGAGCATACTCTACAATCACATCCTGGAATCGCTGATGCTGCAGTTATCGGGTAAGTCCAACCTTTAGTATGAACTGCAGTAAACTTGGTGAAAATTCTAATGAATCACGTATTCCTAAAAGCTAAACATATGGTATGATGCTCTGTTCAGCATGTGGCAGTATATAAGATGCCCCCTCATATGCAATATGCAGATATCCAGATGAAGATGCTGGGCAACTGCCAATGGCTTTTATAGTGAGGCAACCAGGTTTCAACCTTACTGGCCAACAAGTCATGGATTACGTGGCTAAACATGTAAGTTTCTCCTTCTCATTATCCTAATCCTACTACCAAATATAGTTCGGTGCTGAGTTAAAAGTGTCCATCATAATCAGCTTTATTTTACTTTTTGGCAAGCAAGCTGAGCACCATGATTGCAAGTTGAGTTAGATCCTAGTAATGTTGTAGTATTGTTAGTGACACTGTCTCTCTGCCTATTAAGGCATTTTAACATTTTTTCCCCCGTGATCGAGCTGCAACATTGAAATAGTATGTACCATATTGGTATATATTGTCGCAAAAGCTATAGAGGACTGGTGGTGGGATCATCAAATTGTATCACTGCGCTCCAAACAAAGCCACATGTCAATACACGAGCAAGCTGTGCATGTGTGGTATGCACACAACACATGTAGCAACACGAAATTATAGTTGTTTTGAAGATACCCGCATCAATAGTGTAACAAAAAAGAAGGCATAAATGCACCTTTATGTATGCAGCATATGCTTTTTAACAATGCATTGCCACTTAGACACTAAAAGCATATCTAAATGTTTATCGTTCGACAGGTTGCGCCCTACAAGAAAGTCCGCCGAGTGGCTTTCGTCAATGCAATACCGAAATCGCCTGCGGAAAGATCTTGCGGCGGGAGCTTGTGCAGCAGGCCCTGTCCATGGGTGCCTCCAAGCTTTGAGTTGTAGTTATTCGCTGTGCAGATGTAGACGATTTCTTTTGTTGTAGGGACATAAACAGGAGATATGACACTGTTCTTGTCCGAAAAATTGAACCTCAAATGCTCGCCTTGTTTCCCTGTAAACGCCGTGTAGCCCTTGGGACGAAATGTAAATTTTTTGAGTGAAGAGGGTGCAAGGATCGTTCGTTCGTGCAGAGTCTGATAAAACATGTCTCTTGTAAGGATGGTTGAAAAGCTATTTGCTATTGATGAATTCACTCAGCTTTGTCCCCCATGACATTTGTATCTTACGTTATTAAACAGCAAACCTTTGCCCTTGGCATCTGCTGGAAATGAGAACGAACGAGTGAAAGCTCCGTAAATGGTAAATCCGGAAAGGATAATTACTCCCTCCGTCTCAAAATATGTGTCTCAACTTTGTACTACATATTAGGATAGAGACTAGAGAGATACTTGTTTTGACTCAAACTATGATTGTTTCTAATCTTATTTTTTCAGCGACGTAGCACGTACCCTTTGCCTACTACAAAAGCTTCAAAATTCAGTGGAATTTTTCAAATTTTCGCCGTATTCATTTATCCACTGTCGATTTGGGAGCATCCATGTAGTTTTTTCTTTTCTACTCCCTCCGTTCTTAAATATTTGTCTTTCTAGAGATTTTAACAAGTGACTACATACGGAGCGAAATGAGTGAATCTACACTCTAAAATAAGTCTACATACATCCGTATGTTGTGTCCATTTGAAATGTCTAGAAAGACAAATATTTAGGAACGGAGGGAGTACTTATTTACAGCTGGAGCGGCCATTTTAGTTACTGCCTTAGGGCCAGTTCTTTTGAGGTGTCCTATGGAAATAAGCTCATGTGAAATAAGCTTCAGATAAGCTCCTATGAAAATAGGCTCCAGATAATAAGCTAGCGAGTTCTTTTTGGTGTATGTTTTT
>NC_041385.1:684147324-684156877 GCF_002162155.2 Triticum dicoccoides | reverse complement strand
CAGCTTACTTGTGGTATGGTTAATGAAAAGTCCATAATACCCTTGGACTATATTGTTGTTCTGATTAAATAAATCAAATGAAAACATCATAAATTAGCAGCTACATGGTTCCTTAGAACTTTAGCAGGCCCGCTCGCGTCGCTCTCCAGGGGAGCGGCCCGAGCGTACCCTAGCGCCGCTGCCGCCACCCCACCCGCTCCTCCCCCGCCCCTCCCGTCGTCGTTGGGCGTCGCTGCCGAGCAAAGCCCGCGCAGCAGCCGGCGACGACGGGCTTCTATCGCGTAGATGCATTCCGAGACCGGCCCTGGACGGCGTGGCGCGCTCGGCGAGACTGGGCGGTGCTCCGGCGGTGGCGGCTGCGTGACCGCATGGTCGGCTCGGCCGTCGGTGCTCTGCACGCCTTCTCCCCCGCTCAGGGTGGTGGTGGTCCAGGCAACGGGTCCCACGGCGGCAGCTGCTCCTTCAGTGGTGCAGCGAGTTGGCGCGGCTATGGCGGCGGCCTCACGACGTCCAGCGGTGGGTCGAGGCTAAGCGGCTGCAGCGGCTCCATCTCGCTCATGCGGCTTTGGCTTCCGGCGATTCAGATATGGTGCGGCTCGGCTATAGCCTCCCGGTGGCGGCTTTGGCTGCCCTCCGGGCCACCGAGGCAAGGCTTGCGGCGAGGTCACAGTCTGGTCAGGTCCTCCCTCGCCTCCAGCTCTGCGATGTGGATTCCATGCCGTCGGGCCTGGCCGGCCTACTGCTGACGATGAAGACGATGACATGGCGGCTCTTGGACTCTGGGGCGGCGGCCTCGGGTGTGGTGGTGGCGGCTTTGGCTAGGGGGTGGCGCGTGTCTGGTCGCGGTGGATCATGGGATCCCGTGGCTAGAGTGAGGTCGGCCTTAGAGGGGTGGTGGTTAGTGGGCGGCGGTCGATGGTGGCAGGTGGTCGGCAGATCTTCGGGAGAAATCCTTGCTTCAGTCTTCACCGGAGCCGGCGACGGCGATGCCCGCTGGTGCCGCGATCTTTCTTGAAAGCGTCTTCGTGGAGGTGCTCCTCCTCTACACGGCTTTGACTCCGGAGGGAAACCTCAGATCCGCTGGATCGGGCGATGGAGGCGTCTACGCGTCTTTCTCCTCCTTGGGGGTTTCGTCTCGGAGCCGGCTACAACTAAGAGGTTGGTGGATGATGGCATCTTTGCCGTTGATGGCGGCATCTTCGCCGCGTGGTTTGTTGAGGCGGGGAGCTGGTTTCTGTTTGGCAACGATGATGGCGTCGAGAGGAGCTTGGGTCGTGGCGTGGTCTTCGGTAGTCGGTTCTTCCCGGCGTGTCCGAAGTGCTCTTCTGTGGTTGCTTGGTTGCTTTGAAGTCGGAGCAACGTTGGAGCGGGTCCAGGTGGTGACGATGACAGGCATTCGGTGGTCGTGTGCCCTCTGCACAGTCAGCACAAGTCCTGCATATTTTCTTTGTGTTGCTCGTCGTCAAAGTCGGAGCTGTCGGTTGCTTGCGCGTGTGGCCATCCGTTGGCATGTGCCATCGTGGCTTCTGTTCCATGTCGGTGGCCAGGTTGGCCGGTGGTGCCCATGTCATGTGGATTGTGTTGTATCGGTTTAGTCTGGTTTTCCGTCAATTAATCAGGTAATTCTCTTCCTCTTAATCAACGAAAATGGCGAGTCTTTTGCCTCGTTTCAAAAAATAATAATATCAGCAGCTACATAGCAAACCTACATGAACTTTTTTTGCAAAGAAACAGAGGATGTTCCTCACCTTACAGACGAGCTCATGCTCGGTCTCTAGGCCCCGGACTGGGAGGAGGGGAAGGGGAACGGGGCTCCGTCCGCCGGACTGGTGCGTCGGCCAGAGTGGGGGCGGCGTCCGCCGGAGTTGTGCGCTGGCCGGACTGCTGCTGGATATGGGGGCGGCGGCATGAGGGGTCGAGGCAGAGAGAGGAGCAGCGGCGGGAGATTGGGGGTTACCCGCCGGCCATGTCGCCGGAGATGGCCGCGGCGGGGAGCAGCTGAGCCGGGGACTGGTCTCTGAGGTACCTGCCTTCTAAGGTAGAAGGCGTACTTATCGCAGGCGCCATCGCTCAACTCCCATCGGCCCAACAGCTTTTTCGTACGCGTTCTAAACCCACAACCCCCTCCTGCAAACCGCGGCAGCCTGCGCGGCCACCACCGAGGCCACGATGCCGTCAATCGCCGGCGGAGGAGGCTGGCGCCTCTTCTCCGCGGGCAGGGGCATCTCCTGGCTGCGCCTCCGCCGCCTCCAGCGCCCGCTCCTCTCGTCCCTCGCCAGCGGCAGCGGCGGCGACGCGCCGCATCTGCCCGTGGTCATCGTCGGGGCCGGACCCGTCGGGCTCGCCCTCTCCTTCCTCCTCGCCAAATTCGGTAAGCGCCGCCAACCTCCGGAGCTCTGCTCTGCTTCGCGCTACAGTAGGCGCGGGGCGAGGATTTGTTTGTGAGCACCTGCGAAGTCGCCCCTTAGTACCAATCAGATATTCAGTGGATCAATCGGAGCCCAGCTGATAAATTTGACACTTCGTTTTGTTGAAACCTCGCAGGCATCAAATGCACGGTCCTCGAGAGAAGCATGGAGTTCACTCGGCATCCCCGAGCGCATTTCATCAACAACCGCACCATGGAGGTGTGTTATCAGTTATCTGCCAAGCGCACCCCCAACATTGCCATTCCAGCCTTTCGTGTGTGTTGTGTGGGTGGTGATTTCATAGGTTTGGGTGGTGTTGGCAGATCTTCCGCAAGTTTGACGGCTTGGCCTGGGACATCGAGAGGGCTCAGCCGCCGGTGGATCTGTGGAGGAAGTTCGTGTACTGTACCTCGCTCTCCGGATCCATTCTTGGTTCGGTTGATCACATGAAGCAGGAAGGCATGTTTAGTTCTTTCCATGTCGAGTGTGTGATGTTTTGCATATCGCTGCATACGTCGATCCGCTGACGATTGTTTTGTGCAGATTTCAACAAGGTCATTAGTCCTATATCGGTCGCACACTTCTCGCAGTACAAGCTAGTGGATTTGCTACTCAAGAAACTGGATGGCGTTGGCTTTCAGACGTGCTTTCCTGATGAGCTTGGCGGTAGCTCCACTCAAGATTTGCTGCTGGAAAACAAGATACTGATGGGGCACGAGTGTAGTTCCATTCAGCTGACCGATGATGGTATTTTGGTTGGAGCATCGTTTAACAATGGGGGGAGGGTGCAGGAGAGGAAGCTTCACTGTGGCCTTCTTCTAGGGGCAGATGGCGCTAGGAGCAAAGTGCGTGAGTTGGCTGGTATATCTATGAAAGGTGAAAGGGACTTGCAGAAATTGGTCAGTGTTCATTTTGTGAGCAGGGATCTTGGAAAGTATTTATCTAGTGAGAGGCCTGGCATGCTGTTCTTTATTTTCAACCCTGATGCAATTGGTGTGCTTGTGGCACATGACCTGGAGCATGGGGAATTTGTGTTGCAGGTATATCAAATTAGCAGACTGTTGTGCGTCAGATGCCCTTTATGCTGAAGGAAGTAGGATGATTAGTTATCTAGCTGTTAATTTATCTTCTGTTTCATGTTCAGGTTCCATTTTATCCACCTCAGCAGATGTTTGAGGATTTTAGTGCAAAGGTGATTTCAGTTGAATATTTTTCTCAATTTCTAGTTTTTGGCATTTCCCACCTCATTCACCTGTGAACATCTACTACTCCCTCTGTAAACTAATATAAGAGCGTTTAGATTACTATTTTAGTGATCTAAACGCTCTTATATTAATTTACAGAGGGAGTAAAAATTATGTTCGGCACCCAGTCTGTATAGCCTTGCCTTTCTGAAATGCTTGTTCTGTAGTATTCTTTCAAGAACTTATTTGCAGTCCTTACAGTTCTGAAATACTTGTTCTGTAGATTTCTAGTCTGCAGAGTAAATTTTATGCCAATATTTACACGCCTCCTTACCCTTTCCCCCCATATGTATTTCCCATTTGGTTCTAGGTGTGCGAGCAAATTATTGTCAAATTGGTTGGATGGGAGCCAGCAGATATTCAGGTTTTAGACATAAAACCATGGGCAATGCATGCTGAAGTTGCAGAGAAATATGTTGGCTGCGACAATCGTGTAATCCTAGTTGGTGATGCTGCTCACCGCTTTCCTCCTGCTGGTGGTTTTGGTTAGTAGTTATTTTCAAATTTGATACTGCAATATTACCATGTTGAGCTCTTTATTATGTATCTGAAGTTCAAATGTATAAAGAAATGTGCACTTCCTGACATATTTTCGCAGGAATGAACACTGGTGTTCAGGATGCACATAATTTGGCTTGGAAATTGTGTTTACTTCTAAATGGCATCGCTGACCCATCAATTATACAAACTTATGAGTCAGAGCGCAAACCTGTTAGATTCTTCTTGCATGCTTCTGTTCGTTCAATGTTAACATCTCTGCTACAAATATACTGAAACTGCATTCATGCTTCTTTATACAGGTTGCCATTTTTAACACAGAACTTAGTTTGGAAAACTTCAAGGCAGCAATGTCTATTCCTGCTACCCTTGGTCTTGATCCAACCATTGCAAACTCAGGTAAAGTACCCTGCTCCTGTAAGAGGGCTGTGCACAATTTATTGCTATTCTCTTTGAAAAGTAAATATTGACAACATGTACAACTATGGTTAAGTTAACAGTTGAATGTTTGTAACTTGCCCCTTATACGCATCCCTCACATGTTTCTATCAGTGCACAGAGTAATCAACAGCAGCCTAGGATCAATCATTCCAAGAAATGTACAGAAGGTGGTTCTGGAAGGATTATTTTCCATTGGTCGGACACAAGTCTCGGACTACATTTTGAGTGAGAACAATCCCCTTGGATCCTTGAGACTAGCAAGATTGAGAAGTATTCTTGATGAAGGAAAAAGTCTACAGCTGCAGTTCCCTGCAGAGGATCTTGGCTTCCGGTTAGCCTCCTTACTGTGAATGATTCTTCAAAAGAACTTTAGAATTTATCTTCCTTTTCAGTTTAGTTGATGGAATACATGAGTAGATCCCTTCGAGCGATAATGCTATATTCTCACCAAGTATAATCAAATAGGCAAGTTTCTGACCTAGATCTAATATGTGCACTTTCAGCTATGGAAAAGGAGCCCTAGTTGCTGAAGATTGTGCTGAGAGCACTTATCAAGCAGAAGAACTGAAGCATTCTAAGAGGTCATCAGGAGAGTACATTCCTTCTGCTAAGGTTGGTTCACGGCTACCACACATGCTGGTGAGACCACTGTCCGCTTCGAGTGAGGTTCGACCCTTTGACACCTAATTGGCAGCACATTCTTTTTTAGCCATTCCTGTACCTTCGTGTAAACCGTGTGCGTGATGACTCCTTACAGGGTGTGTTCTCAACACTGGACCTAGTAAGTGGGGATAAAATTGAGTTTGTTATCATCATTGCACCACTGAAAGAGTCATATAAGCTTGCCCAGGCTATGCTGATGATAGCAGATGAATTCGAGCTATCAGCCAAAGTTTGTGTCATGTGGCCACAAGGTTCAAGGGACGTGGAAGCGAAAGGGAGCATATCTGAGTTGGCACCCTGGACAAACTATGTCGATGTCGAGGAAATACCAAGGGCAACTGTGAACTCATCATGGTGGGAGATGTGTCAGGTAAATAACAAAAGTGTTATTTTGGTTAGGCCTGATGAGCACATAGCATGGAGAGCAGAACCTGACATGGTGAGAGATGCTTATTCAGACGTTAGGAGAGTCTTTTCTCAAATTTTGAGTTTAAATAGGCCCCAGGTGTAAGAATGCCCAGATATACATTCAGTGACTGACTGGGTTCCAGTGTCAATAAGTATAACTTAGAACCTCGGCCACTAGACGTGACACTGCATTATTTGCATGTACATGACCGTCAGGTTTGTTTGTTGATATCTTCTCACACATGTTGGTTACATTATCATACATTTGACATGAACTTCCCAGAGATGTTACATCAATGTGAATAAAATTATTTTTGTTACATCATGCTTTAGATATGTTGGCTGTCAGCTTCTTGTACTAATCAACAGGGAGTGCTTGGACCAAGTGTTTTTGTTGTGATTTGTTTTGTTACACTGAACCCCAAGAATCAGGATACAGATCCATCTTGCCCCCCAAAAAAGTGAGTTTTATTATGCACTAAACCCCATGAGTTCTAACTTGAGCCATCCCTATCTAAACAGGCGTAAAGAACAGAATTAGCGAGACATTATAACTAGTGATGCAGCCACTTTCTAGCTTTCACTAGAGCAATGAAGTTATCGAATAGATATTCTGTACATCAAAGCCTGAGAACATCACCTGAACATACAATTATGTGCTATCAAAACTTGATTCAATCTTCAACAGCACTACGGCACATCATTACACATCGAACCGATACCTAAGTCACAGAAACACCAGAGAAGCTGCTTCTTCTCAGGTCTCTGCAAGCACTAGCAATTCTCCTGCACCTTGAGACACAGCAGCATCATACAACACTGGTCACTGCAATGATAATTTGCCCTGCAATACCTATCATACACCCAAGCACCGCACCGGCGACAACCTGGCAGCAAATTTGAGTGGGCGATAAGTTTTTAGGTACGATCATGGAAGGGCAGAACGGGCAATTAAGCTCAGCTGGCGATCGGGCAATCGCGGTAAAAATATGGCATCGCTTTCGAATTGCCAAACTATACTAAAATGGACAATGAAAAGGACACTTGAGCATACCTGGGTCGGTGTATGGCCTAAAAGTTCACGCAATGGTCTTGTTTCAGCCAAGGGATGTTCAGCCGGTAGTTCACAGACTATTTGGTTCAACACCTAAAGAATGGAAAAAGTCAGGACAAAGCTCAACATAGTTGCAAAACTCAGAACATCAAAGCATATACAATCACAAAAATCAGAGCAGATGTTACATACCGCTGCTTGCTTTCCAGCATGCAATCTGACACCAGAAGCATCGTACATCACCTGCCAATCAAGTGACAAAATCGAAACTCAAAGACCTTGTCGTCATGAATCAACAGACAGGAAATTAAGTATAAAATCCTGCACGATGCTTGCACTCAACATTTTAATGTCAAGCTCATGGTAGAGCTCTTATGTCCAAGAAGCAACATCTTTTTCTTCTTCATAAACAAACAGGGGATGGGATGGGATGGGATGGGATGGATAACCTACCACACTTGCGAATATCGTTGATGTGGCAAAGAGGGCACTGCCGAAGCCCTCTTGGAAGCCAATGGCTACTGATAACGCTGTAACGGTCGCGGAATGCGATGACGGCATGCCACCGGAGCCGATAAGCCGCTTAGGATCCCATCTCTTCTCCTTATACCTTCATTCAGTCAAGAAGTAATGCACATCAGACCTATTGCAGCAGCATTTGTGTATGAAAACTTACTGCAACAATTAACAAGCACAGAAAGTGCGTATTTTTTCTATTTTTTTTGTGAATAAAGGCACATAAGTTGTCTAATGAGGAAAATGGCTTAGGTCAGATCATGCTAACGCCCAAATTTATCGAATTTCTCTGTTTGTTTCTGTCTCGTATGAATATCTTTTTTGGATGGTCGAGGTCAAGGGCCCCCGAATGAAACGAAGCACGCAGTCCGAGAACATGTGGATTGCAGCGTTTGTTTAGATGTGTGAACTGCAATCTAGCGATGCATTTTTATTTATTACTCCCTCAATCCGGAAATACTTGTCGGCGGAATGGATGTATCTAAACGTATTTTAGTTTTAGATACATCCATTTTTATGCATTTCTGCGACAAGTATTTCCGGACGGAGGGAGTATTTTGGAACTGAAGAAATGCATCCAAGCTGAAGAAATGCAAATTCCACCCCAGAACAGGCAAGGACCCACCAAATCTCATGCTTATTTGAAGAGATCGCGGCGATTTCTCTTATCTTATGCTCCCAGACCATTTTTGTTCCCCCTAAGATAAGATAGAAGTGAACAATTCCACAGGGAATCGCATTCTCCAGCGTAGCATCATCCCCAACGAGCATAGCAGAGCAGAGCAGAATCAGAGGATCGGAGGGAACCAGCTGCCAACGCCAGATCGGAGTGCCTCAACGATTCCCCACGCCGAGCGAGCGTAACAAGCGAGTGAAGACCAGCTTTGACCCGGGGCGGCGATTCGACGGTCAAACACCACCAGACCACGCGCGAGGAAGGCGCTGCTATGGCCAGGGGAGGACGAAGCAAAAGGCCAAATGAGGAGGAGCGAATGAGGAATTAATCACCTGGTGAGGAAGAACTTGATGGACTGCGCGATGGCGAAGCCGAGCAGCGCGGCGACGAGGGGGAAGTTGTGGAAGACGGCGAGGTAGGAGAACCCCGGGGCGGCCGCGGCGGCCGGCGGCGACGAGGAGGCGGCGGCGCCATCACCACCACCACCGTCCCCCATGGCTCGTTTCTTTCCTCCCGGACGGACGGTCGGACGGCCGGCTATTCCCGGTATAGAACGTTTACTTATAGCGATTTCCCTATATACTCGCAGCACTAAATTTATAGCTTTCCTTCCCTCCTCCTACTTGCTATTCCAAAAAATTATGTGCGCCAATGGGCGGCGATTCACCCTACTTATACTACTTCCCCTTTCCCCCCTATCTCGCTCTAGAAAAAAAGAGGAAACTATAACTCTCTTGGATCCTCTCTCTCTCTCTCTCTCTCCTAATTAAACTTGCTCTGCTGAGTATATTTTTGAACTGGGGAGGTGATGCTGATGCTGACGCTGCCGGAGATGATTGGGGGGTCGGGGGTGGTATCGCAGGGGAAGCAGCTGCAGCTGATGCTGATGCCGGTTGGGGGATCAGGGGCGGGGTGGAGGCGAATATGCTGTGGGGCGTTCCGGGGCGATCGTTGCCGCCAATTAACAAACAATCAGCTCAAGGTTTTGTCCGGTGGCGGCGGACCCGGGATTAATTGGCTTCCGGCTTTTTGTTTGAGAGAAGAAAAGGCAGGCGCGCTTTGCGTGACTTGGAAAATGACTCGACGGAACGGTGACCTCGGTCGACGGCGACGGTGCCAAGATGCAGCATGATGCATGGCCCGCCGGCCCGCCCCAATCATGAGATCGGCAGCGTCGGCCGGCTCTCATGCAAACTACCTGAGCGGCTCCTGTGAGAGCCGGCCAGAAATGCGTGCCCCTATCTTCATTCGGATTGGATCCATACTTTCTCCACATACACAAAACGAGTATGATGACTTGGTTGGGTCACGGGCTACGTGAAACCGCACCTCACATGCTGGAGATGTAAGAGCAACTCCGGCGCAGCGAGCCAACCTACATCCATTTGGCGTCAGCACGGATAAAAATGGAGTCCCAACGCGTCGGCCCAAACCCAAAGCGCGTCCGCTTTGTGTCCGCGCCGACGCATTTTGCATCAGAAATGCGTCGGCGCGGATGCGTCGCGCGCCTTCCCGGTGTCCGCCGCATCCCCACCTGACAGCCGTCCAACTACCCGCGGTCAGTTTGGTTAGCTTAATTTTGACCTCGGACCCACACGTCAGCAACGGTGGACGGCCTTTTTTAAGCCGAGCGTGAAGTGTGTGT